>NC_137053.1:23988152-24165652 GCF_032717465.1 Coenobita brevimanus | reverse complement strand
CAGATGGAAGGGGTGGAAGACGTATGTAAGATATTCACGGAAGAGATAAGCGCAGCGTGTGAGGCGGTTTGTGGAGTGAGGAGGAGATGCAAGGGTGTGCAAGGGACAGCATGGTGGAATGATGAGGTGAAACGAGCTGTGGAACAAAAGAAGAAGGCATATGGTGAATGGTTGGCGAGTAGAGGTAGGGGAGAAGATGAGAGAGAGAAGAGAGAGGTATATGTGAGCAGGAGAAGGGAGGTTAAGAGACTGGTGAATGAGAGTAAGAAGAAAGTGGAGGAAGAGTTTGGGAGGAATCTGAGTGTGAAATGGAGGGAGAGTAAGAAATTGTTTTGGAAGGAGGTAAAGAAAGTAAGGCAGTGTGAAATGGGAAATAGTAGGGAAGTGAAAGATAGGAATAATAGATTGTTTGTGGAGAAGAGAGAGAAATTGAGGAGATGGAAGGAGCACTTTGAGGATTTGTTGAATGTAGAGAGTGAGAGCAGTGTGAGTATAAGTGGTTGGGGAATGGCTGGGAGAAGAAAAGATGAGAGGAGGGAGGAAGAGATCAGTAGGTCGGAAGTAGTGGAAGCGATGAAGAAGATTAAGCTGGGAAAGGCCCCAGGAATTGATGGAGTGTGTGGTGAAATGCTTAGTTATGGGGGTGAGATTGTTTTGGAGTGGATATGGAAGTTGTGTAGATTGGCTTGGGAAGAGGGAAGGGTTCCAGAGGACTGGAAATCAGGTATAATTGTTCCTCTGTACAAAGGAAAAGAGGAGAGAGAAGTATGTTGTAACCATAGGGGTATTTGCCTTCTTAGTGTGACTGGTAAAATATATGGTAGAATACTCATTGATAGGGTTAGGCATATGACAGAGGAGCTAGTTGGAGAAGAACAAGGGGGATTTAGGAAGGGAAAAGGGTGTGTAGATCAGATATTTGTCCTAAGATGTTTAGTGGAGAATATCTAGAGAAGGGAAGGAAAGTGTATGCTGCCTTCATGGACTTGGAGAAAGCTTATGACAGAATAGGTAGGCAAGGTATGTGGAAGGTATTAAGAATATATGGAGTGGAGGGGAAATTGTTGAGTGCTGTGAAGAGTATGTATGAGGGAGCTAGGGCTACGGTGCGAGTGGATGGTGAGCTGAGTGAGTTCTTTGATCTCAATGTGGGACTGAAACAGGGGTGTGTGATGTCTCCATGGCTGTTTAATATATATATGGATGGGGTTGTAAAGGACGTGCAAGGTAGGGCAGTGGATGTGGGGCTGGCCCTAAGGAATGAGGGTGAAATTTGGAAGCTTCCGGTGTTGCTGTTTGCTGATGATACAGTATTGTTGAGTGAAGATGAATGGGAGCTGCAAGGTTTGGTGAATGAATTTGGGACAGTGTGTAGGAGAAGGAAGCTGAAAGTTAATGTAAACAAAAGTAAAGTTATGGTGTTTGAGAGGAATGAAGTCACAGAGTGTGCAGTGAGGTTGGATGGTGAGGATATGGAGAATGTGAGTGCATTCAAGTACTTGGGTAGTGTGATGAGTAAGGATGGAACTTTGGGAGATGAAGTACGTGAAAGGGTACAGCAGGGAAGAAAGGTTGTTGATAAACTGAAAGCAGTGATGAGAAATAGGGAGGTGAGTATGGAAGTTAAGAAGTCACTGCATGATGGTATTGTGATCCCTACCCTGACGTATGGAAGCGAGGCGTGGACCTTGCAAGAGGGAAACAAGTCAAGAGTGAGAGCAGTGGAAATGAGTTACTTGAGAGGAGCATGTGGAGTGACGTGGAGGGACAGGTTGACGAATGAAGAAGTGAAGGAACGTTGTGGGGTGGATGTGGATGTGGTTGAAAAGATTAGGAAAAATACACTGAGGTGGTTTGGACATGTGGAGAGAATGGAGAATGAAAGACTGACTAAGAGGGTGTATGCAGGTGAGGTGGAGGGAGGGAGAGGGAGGGGTAGACCGAGGATGTGGGGGAGGATGGAGTTGAGAGGTATATGAGGGAGGGGGGGGTGAGTTGGGGGGAGGGGAGTCAAATGGTGGGTGACAGAGTGACTTGGAGGCGTTTTGTCTGCGGCCACCCTTTGCGGGATTAGGGCGTCGGGCTATATATATATATATATATATATATATATATATATATATATATATATATATATATATTGTGTTTCATTTATTTTTCTTATCTATTCTTTTATGCAGATTGGCTTGTGACGCAGAGCCATGATGCGGTGAACAAGAACGATGTGTGGATGAATGCATGCCTCATATGTTATTGATTGGTCTCCCAGTTTTATATTTCCTCTGCACACGTTTCTGGAACTTACTTAGCCCCAGCTTTGTGTGGGAGGCGGTTTGAGATGATTATGATGATTATGGTGATAATGATGATGGTGATACATTGGTGGTTATGATTCTTTCTTTCGATGGTGCTATTGGTGATGGTTAGGATTTTGTTGATTATTGTGGTTGTGCTGTTACTGTTGCCTACAGTTTTGACGTTGTTGATGATAATGGGAAAGATGAACATCTATATGTCCATTTATTGCCAGACGCCTTCATCCCGTTAGGGCTGGCTACAAACAAAACACCTCCATGTCGTCCTGTCCCCCGCCATTTTACTGCTCTGATCCCAGCTCACACACCCATCACTCATATACCTTTCCACTCCATCCATCCCTTGGCCTCCCTTTCCTCTCCCCCACTTCACCTTACTCACATACACTCTCCTCGTCAGTCTTTCGCGTTCCATCCTTTCCACATGGCCAAAGCACCTCATTGTGTTTCTCCTAACGCTTCCTATCACGTCCACATCCATACCACAATGTTCCTTCACTTCCCCATTTGTCAGTCTGTCTCTCCATTTGACTTCACATGCTTCTCTCAGATAACTCATTTCCACTGTTCTCACTCTTGACTTGTGTCCCTCGAACAAGATGAAGATAATACTGTTAAATAAATTATCTGTGACTAGGCATGAACCAGTCACTTTGTTGCTTAAGGCACATGAGTCTGTTTACATAGAGTGCTGACAAATGGAGGTAATGAGCGCCGCCTCGTGTGCATGTAGAATGTTGCTGGTGGTGATGGAAATACGATAAACATGGTGCTCATTTTGCTTTATGTGATGACGCAGAAGGTGGTGATGAGAATAATTCTTGTTCAGGTGATGATGATTGTGTTTATGATGATTATGCTGAGGTTGACATGAAATATGAAACTTGTGAATGTAAGAAAATACAGAAGGTGAAACGAAGGGGGAAAGAAAGACGAAAAAGAAAAGGAAGTGAAAGATATAGGGGACAAAAAGGAAAGCGAGAAAAATGTGAAATATGAAAGGCAGTAAATAACGTGACGGAAGGAAGGTGAAGAAGAACACGACCGTGCAGAAGAGAAGAGGAATGAAACAGGTGAGAAGAGTGATGAGGGACAAGCGTAAGAAAAGAAAATGGAAGTATAGGAAGAAAAAAAAATAAAAAAAGACAAATAGCGCGAGAAGAGACTAAGAAACAGAGAAGCCAAGAAAGAGGAACAGTAGCGCTAGATGTACAAGAGGACGACAAAAAAGAAGAGAGAAAAGGACGAGAACGCGACACAGGAGGATCAAAAATAGAAGGAAAATAAGATCAAAGAATATTACTACGGAAAAACATGACACGATTACCATCATACCCCAGTATTCTACTATAAACGGAGTGGACAGCATCCAGGCACAAGAAAAGGAAATATCTGGAAAGGGATTACACAGTAAAAATTATTAGTGTACTTTGCGGTAGGTGATGGCGCACACCATCCACTCACTCGATGTAGTGCTGCTCTCGGGTGTCTGCCCTTTCCTCTCCTCCTTCCTTCTTCCTTTCTTCCTCTTCTCTCTTTATTTCATTCTTTCCTCATCCTTCTGCCTAAAGGTAATTTTACACTCCCTCTTCTGTATTTCTTTCTTTCATTCTTTCCTCTTCCTTCTGCCTATGGGTGTCTACAGTACACTGAGTGATAAGCCAAATGATTTCCTGTACACCAGGAAACCATAAACTACACTGGGTGGTAACCATATACCCAAATTATGATGCCTGGTGGTTTAGTGGGCAAATACGGCGCTCTAATTGAGTTAGCCGGTGAAGGTTTATATCCAAGGGATGGCTGGGGTTTATTACTCACGCAATGCCCCTCAAGGGGTCAGTGAGACTGGTCACTCTCATCTTCATGGGGCAACGTAGGATTGGATGATGGATGGATATGAACTTGCATCTTTATATTGGCTGTTCTACAGCTATCCAGTCTGACCGCGACTTTTCTTTTCAGCAAAATGTAATCAATGGGTGTTAACCAAAATAAAATCTCCACGAGAGTTGGGTTGCTGGAAACATTAATTAAGACAGCTTCTTATCCTCTAGCACCCCAAATTTCCCTCAAGTGATAATAAAAGCATGGCTGTAGCCTAGTTCAACCGCCTTTTTCAGAGGGTTAAACGTGTCAGCTTCCACCCGTAATAGACGCAATCCACATTACCATTTGATAGTTTAGTGAGCTGCTCTCCTCCGACTTCCTAGCTGAAGAAGAGGTGACATTCTTGCCATGTGTATTCCCATACATACGTCACCATTCACGTTTGCCCTTCGTTATTTTTCATCCATTCGGCCTTTATTCCTGAAGGTAAACAAGACAAAGAAACTAAAGAAAAAATGAAGCAGATGAAGAAAGAAAGAATAAAACAGATTTAGAAAAAACGAAAGAAAGCTGTGAAAAAAGCAAGAACGATGGAACCAAAGAGAGAGACATAAGAAAATGAAGAATAGTAAGACCGAAAACTGCACTGCAGGAATGGGAAGAAACGCATGAGCGAAACCGAAGTAAAAAAGGAAAAAGACGAAGGAAAAGAATGGAAAATAACACAAAGAACGAATGAACGGATGAGGGGGGAAAAGGTTGAACCATTGTTGCTTTAGATAAAAGGTGAAAACAGAGAAGGAGAGGAAGGAACAAACATTTTCATCCACCGCATGACATGCATCGCGCCATGAAACCGTTAGAGGACGATTAATAAATGCAATTGGTGAGCAAAGGCATGAGTGTGATGAACGGAATGCAAGTGTGCGGTAGAGCTCTGACAGAAAAATGTATTGTGAAAATTTATTGTTCCTAGGCTAAAAACTATGTTTCTCTATAACGAACCACTTTTGGGGGTCAACCATGCTTATAACCAGGCCAGGGTGCACCTCTGTCATTGTGCAAATATACTTGTTCCTATAAAAAGAAAGTGTTGAACAGTTATGTTTGGGGCCCCCCTACGACCGTCCCCTCTCTGGGGACATCCCTTGGGGTCCAGTTCTTCCAAACACATGGACGAGGTGGAGGTCCTGCACCTCTCCCGCATTCGTCAGAAAGGTTAATAATTCAGTAAAAGCGCAAGTGAGTGACACAGTAAAGAACGTGCACTATGTTTGGCTGCCGCTGTGGGTGAGGCAAAAAGGGTAACAGAAGGAAGCACAGTAAAAGGCAGGAAAGAAAAACGAGAAAGATGTATATCACGTAAAAAAAAAAAAAAAAAAAGCTGGACTAGGAACAATACAATCCAGAGATGAAAGGTAAGACTAAAGAAATGAGGAATCCCATAGTTGAAAAAAGGTACACAGTGGGATCAAAAGAGTACAAAGACGAGACAAAGCGCGAATAAATGAAAGGCCTAAAAGTGAGATGAACAGATATTCTGGGATGAGAGAGAGAGAGAGAGAGAGAGAGAGAGAGAGAGATGTACTTGATAAGAATAGGTAAAACACAAAGGGTCAAATAATCAATGAATGACTGTCGTGGCAATAGTGTTATAAATATTTAATAGCCTGAAACATCAATAAAAAGGTCAGATTGCTATGACTGCAGGTACCCTCTCCAGACACGGAGGTGAGGGAGTAATGCCAGTCACCAAACAGCTCCCAGAGAAGAGGTGCATCCTACAGTACATCTGTACATAAAAAGAATGAGTGTTGTAAAGCCCCATAATTCTGAAAGGATAATTTGCCATTACGTTGCAGTGGTGAATTTCTTTGGCAAAATGAGTTACATGGCGATCGAAGCTGTTTTCTTACAGACCCACGTTCTTTAGTAAAATGATTTTAGTACTAGATATATCATAGGTCACCCATATTTGCTAATAGAACAAAAATTATTGAAAAGAGCAAAGAAAATTTACCTACTTTGAGATATTACAGAAAGCTGGATGAACTCTCCCGACACCGTGCTCACTTCCGATTCTGCCGACTGGACATGACGTAGTACACCAACCAAACTCAAAGGTACACAATTAAAAAAACATAAATATCTATGGAAGCCTAACTGGCTGAACCCTAGCCCTAATTATTATAACCTACCTCACACTGTGCAACTACAGTAAAATGCGCATTAGGTAAAACTTGCTCCAAAACAGTATCGTGCGTTATAAGCGTTCGTTTATTGTGAAAATTCGGTAATCATCACACGACCCTGAGATGGTGAAGGTAGATGTGGTCATACAGCAAATCCAGAATAACACAGGAGACATCCATTTAAATAATTATAATACGGATTAGCATAACGCTCGGCGATTAATATAAAACGCTTCAAATTCCGTAAAATATTATACACGGAATGGAGTATAATAATGGAACCCCATATTTATGAAAAAGTAAAACAATTAAAAAGTTCACCATATACGCAAGTCGGTTAAGTTTTTTCTTTTTTTTTTTATGCGAGGAAGAAGGAACCAAAGGCCATGAGCCCGCAGTAACAGTCCCCTCCAAGAGAAAAACAAAATACAATAGAGAGCCAAATTCAAAATCCGATCATTTTGAGATGCCTGGACACACTGCGTTTGAAAGACTGGAGATCATAGGCAGCAGGAAATACAGACAAAGGGAGACAGTTCCAGAGCTGACCTGTTGCATATATGAAAGACTGGGAGTAACGGTTAACTCCTGCATTAGAGAGTTGAACAGAAAAGGGATGAGAGTTTGCTGCCAGACGGGTGCTACGCGCCCGTCATAGAGGTGGAGGAATGCAAGCAGACAGTTCAGAGGAGCAGTGACCATTAAAGTAGCGATAGAAAAGAGATAAAGATGCAACAGTGCGGCGAAGAGACAGAGGTTGAAGGAAGTCAGTAAGAGGAGGAGAGTTAATGATACGAAAAGCCTTTGACCCCACCCTATTGAGAAGAGCTGTATGTGGGGAGCCTCCCCACACATGAGTTGTACTCCACACAGGGGCGGATAAAACCCCTGTATAGAGTCAACAATTGTGCAGGGGTAAAGAAAGAGCGGAGTCGGCTTAGCACACCCAATCTCTTGGAAGCAGATTTTACAAGAGATGTAAAATGATCTTTCCAAGATAAGTCCCGAGTAAATGAAACCCCAGGCATGTTCAAGGATGATGCAAGATTAAGCTGAATATTATTAAACATTAGTGGGTATACCTGTGGAAGATTTTGTTGGGTTGATAGGTGTAAGAACTGAGTCTTAGATGCATTAAAAACAACCATATTATTTTTACCCCAGTCAGAGATATGAGCCAAGTCAGACATTAGGTGTGCCATAGCCTCATCCCTTGTTTGTTGAAATAACTGTTGAGATGGGCATTGCAGGAACCGAATGGAAAGGTGAAGGGTGGAGTCATCAGCGTATGAGTGGATAGGGTTAGATGTACAGCTTAGAAAATCATTGATGAATAAAAGGAAGAGAGTTGGTGATAGGACAGAGCCCTGAGGAACACCACTGTTGATAGATCTAGGAGAAGAACGATGGCCGTCTACAACAGCGGCTATAGAACAACCAGAAAGGAAGCTAGCGATGAAGGCACAGATAGAAGAATAGAAACCGTAGGAGGGCAGTTTGGAAATTAAAGATTTATGCCAGACTCGATCAAAAGCCTTTGAGATGTCAAGTGCAATGGCAAAGGTTTCGCCAAAGTCCCGAAAGGAGGATGACCAGGAGTCTGAAAGGTAGGTGAGAAGATCGCCAGTGGAGCGTCCCTGGCAGAACCCATACTGACGATCGGATAGAAGGTTGTGATAGGAAAGATGCCTTAAAATTTTTCTATTGAGAATTGACTCGAAAACTTTTGAAATACAGGACGTTAAAGTAATTGGACGATAGTTGGAGGGTTGGGAATGGTCACCCTTCTTTGGGACTGGCTGAATGAGAGCAAACTTCCAGCAAGAAGGAAAGGTACAAGTTGACAGACAAAGGCAAAAGAGTTTGCCTAGGCAGGGTGTAAGCACAGAAGCACAGTTCTTGAGAACAACAGGAGGGACCCCATCAGGCCCATATGCCTTGTTAGTACTGAGGCCAGTGATGGCAGAAAATACATAAACTGAAGAAATTTTAATGTCAGCCATTAGGAAGTCAGAGGGGGGAAGTGATGGAGGAACAGCACCGGAATCGTCTAAGGTGGAATTGGAGGAGAAAGTCTGTGCAAAGAGATCTGCTTTATCAGTAGAAGAAATAGCTACAGAACCATCAGAGTAGAAAAGAGGAGGGAAGGATGATGAGGTAAAGTTGTTAGAAAGATTTTTAGCAAGGTGCCAGAAGGAGCGGGAAGAATTCGAGTTGGAGAGTTGAGAGCATTTAGTATGGATGAAATTATTTTTAGTAGAGCGAAGAACAGACTTAGCACGATTCCGGGCAGAAACGTAAAGATGATGTGATTCAGGGGTGGGTTGGCTCCGGTACATTTTGTAGGCCCTCTCCTTGTTGCGGACAGCATTAGAACAAGCGTGATTAAACCAAGGCTTTCTTGCATTAGTCAAAGGATATGAGAAAGGAATGTATGCTTCCATGCCCGAGAGAATAACCTCCGTAATGCACAAGGCACACTCAGATGGGTCCCGGCCATGGAAGCAATAATCATTCCAGGGAAAATCAAAGAAGTACTGCCTGAAGGCCTCCCAGTCCGCGGCTCCAAAATGCCACAGACGACGTTTCCCTGGAGGGTCACAGGCCCTGTTACATTTCATTGCAATAGAAAATTTGCAAATGTTTGACTGTTGTCATATTTTAACGCTATTTTTTAGCATTCTCCTCTGCCTTTACTGGGCAATTATTTTTATTCTTATTCGTTCTCTTCTTCTTTCTTCTTCCTTCTTCCTCCTTCTTCCTTCTTCCTCTTCTTCCTTCTTCCTCTTCTTCTTTCCTCTTCTTCCTCCTCTTCCTTCCTCTTCTTCTTCCTCGTCCTCCTTTTTCTTCTTCTTCTTCCTCCTCCTCCTTCCTCTTCTTCTTCCTCCTCCTCCTTCCTCTTCTTCTTCCTCCTCCTCCTTCCTCTTCTTCTTCCTCCTCCTCCTTCCTCTTCTTCTTCCTCCTCCTCCTTCCTCTTCTTCTTCCTCCTCCTCCTTCCTCTTCTTCTTCCTCCTCCTCCTCCTCCTTCCTCTTCTTCTTCTTCCTCCTCCTCCTCCTTCCTCTTCTTCTTCCTCCTCCTCCTCCTCCTCCTACGCCTACTTCTTCTTCCTCCTCCTCCTCCTCCTCCTCCTCCTCCTTCTTCTTCTTCTTCCTCCTCCTCCTCCTCGTTCTTCTTCCTCCTCCTACTCCTCCTTCTTCTTCCTCCTCCTCCCCCTTCTTCTTTTTCTTCCTGCCCCTCCTGCCTCTTCTTCCTCCTTCTCCTCCTGCTTCTTCTTCCTTCTCCTCTTCCTCCTTCTTCATCTTTCTCCTCCTCCTCCTACTCTTCCTCCTCCTTCTTCTTCTTCATCTTCATCATCATCGTCTTCTTCTTGTTCTTCTAATTCTTCTTCTTCTTCTTCTATTTTTTCTATCTCTGCTTCATCATCATCATCATCATCATCATCATCATCATCATCTTCTTCTTCTAAATCTTCTTCTTCTCATTCTTCTTCTTGTAATTCTTCTTTTTCTTCTTCTCATTCTTCTTCTTGTAATTCTTCTATTTCTTCTTCTCATTCTTCTTCTTGTAATTCTTCTATTTCTTCTTCTCAGTCTTCTTCTTGTAATTCTTCTTTTTCTTCTTCTCATTCTTCTTTTTCTTCTTCTCATTCTTCTTTTTCTTCTTCTCATTCTTCTTCTTGTAATTGTTCTTGTAATTTTTCTTTTTCTTCTTCTCATTCTTCTTCTTCTCTAATTCTTCTTCATGTCTTCTTCATCTTCTTCCTTTCTTTGTCTTCATCTTCTTCCTTTCTTTGTCTTCATCTTCTTCCTTTCTTTGTCTTCATCTTCTTCCTTTCTTTGTCTTCATCTTCTTCCTTTCTTTGTCTTCATCTTCTTCCTTTCTTTTTCTTCATCTTCTCCCTTGCTTTGTCTTCATCTTCTTCCTTTCTTTGTCTTCATCTTCTTCCTTTCTTTGTCTTCACCTTCTTCCTTTCTTTTTCTTCATCTTCTTCCTTTCTTTTTCTTCATCTTCTTTCTTTCTTTTTCTTCATCTTCTTCCTTTCTTTTTCTTCATCTTCTTCTTTTCTTTTTCTTCATCTTCTTTTCTTTTCTTCATCTTCTTCGTTTCTTTTCTTCATCTTCGTTTCTTCATCTTCTTCGTTTCTTTTCTTCATCTTCGTTTCTTCATCTTCGTTTCTTTTCTTCATCTTCGTTTCTTCATCTTCTTCGTTTCTTTTCTTCATCTTCGTTTCTTCATCTTCTTCGTTTCTTTTCTTCATCTTCGTTTCTTCATCTTCTTCGTTTCTTTTCTTCATCTTCGTTTCTTCATCTTCTTCGTTTCTTTTCTTCATCTTCGTTTCTTCATCTTCTTCGTTTCTTTTCTTCATCTTCGTTTCTTCATCTTCTTCGTTTCTTCATCTTCTTCGTTTCTTCATCATCTTCGTTTCTTCATCATCTTCTTCTTCTTCTAATTCTCCTACTTTTTCTATTATCATTCCCGGGGGGAAAATAGAAGTATTAAAAAAGGAGTGGACGAACAATCCGGAGCAATAATGGCGAGGAGGAATTACAAGATAGTGAGGTGGACAGAGAGCGAGGACCATAGATGCAGAGAAAGTCCTTATAAAAGCATGGATATTATGAGCTATGATGAAAAGAGAGATACTTTAGAGGCAAGAGGGCAATGTTACGAACGGAAAGAAAATTATTGCAGGCTTTGGAGGAAATAAGTTTTTGAATAGTTGTGGGTATACCGTTGTCAAGCGTCTGATAGCAGGAAAAGTTACACTAATGGGGAAATGGCATATAATACAGGCAAGAGTTGGAAGAATAACCTATGGTGTATGCATTTCTTTTATCATTATTATTTTTAGTACACACAGTGCATTCTAATGTTTTTTTTCTTTTTTTTTCCGACGTTCTGTCTGTCTGTCTCTCTGTCTCTGTCTGTCTGTCTCTCTCTCTCTCTCTCTCTCTCTCTCTCTGTGTGTGTCTCTCTCTCCCTGTCTCCCCCTGTCGCTCTCTCTCCCTGTCGCTCTCTCTCCCTGTCGCTCTCTCTGTCGCTGTCTGTCGCTGTTGCTCTCTCTCTCTCTCTCTCTCTGTGCTCACGCGCACTTCTGTGTGTGTGTGTGTGTGTGTGTGTGTGTGTGTGTGTGTGTGTGTGTGTGTGTGTGTGTGTGTGTGTGTGTGTGTGTGTGTGCGTGTGTGTGTGTGTCTGTGTGTGTCCATGTGTGTCTATGTCACAAGACTTAGTACATGATCCTCCTGCTCAAGTCCTACTGTACCCCCTCCACAATATGTCTACCCCCGATGTATATATGTCCCCCCCCAATGCATACATGCCCCCACTAAATTTGCTAGGTCAGCATGCTCTCCCACGCCTGAAGACGGCGTTATTGCATCAGTTGATATCGGGCAGCCAAGAAGGGTAGACTATTTTACTGTGAGCTTGTAATAAACTCCTTATCTAGCTGTTTGTACACGGAGTTTCTATCACCAAAGTATTGCAAGTTACATTTGGTAGCAGCGGTGTTTCGAACCATCACATTCTGACCGCCTCCTTGGATTTTTTGTGATACAACAAGATACACGACGTCTCGCATCTGCCAGCCTCGCCCCTCCTCCGTGCCTCTAGTGGTGTCATACCTTGGCTGTGCTTTTCGAGTGTACCATTTTTCTCACCCGTGCTCACCTCTCAAACCACCGCACCCATACGCCTTGTTCCTGACCGCATGTGTCGCCGTCGCCGACCTAGGCACCTGTTGCACCTGTTCCCAGCACCTGTTCCGGACTCATCATAGCTCCTGCACCCACGGTGCCACTTATCACTGTCTGCCCGCTGCCTGCCCACCACCATTCTCTGCATTTGCAACTCACCAGCTCTACACATGCCTTGCGCCGACATCTGCCTCCACCCACCACCGGCCTCCGCCGTCGCCCGCATCTGGTCTGCATTACGGAGCCTCCTAAGACCGCCACTCCCTGCTGGTGATTCATCGCGGCGTCTCTTCTCCTCTCCGCCCAGCTGTCTCTGCCCCGCCGCCCAGCCCCACCCAGCCCAGCCCCGTCGCCCCGCCCCGCCCCGCCCCGCCCCGCCTCAGCCCAGCTACGCCCAGCCACCCTGCACGTCATACCTCTCGACACTCCCGTTTCTACTGTGTAACTATAGTATATCTTTCCTTTCTCTAGAGATTATCCTCGATTTTCTCTACAGATTGGTTATTGTAAATATTCCATCTCATTTCCATTACCCCCATTTTCATCTTCACCTACGTTATTTATTATCCATCTCATCCTTCGCATTTTATTTAAACCATCCATGCCCGCACCTTCATTCATTTTCACACCTAGTGTATTCCATTCTCTCATTGTTATTTATACATTTCCACCTACGTATCCATCTTCATCCTTTCATCTTCCATTGCCGCATTAAATGTCATACTTTCCCCGTCAACCGCTTACCACCAGCCCTCTCGACCCGGAAACATCACCTGATCATACCCCGTCTGCCGACTCTAACACAATCACTCATTTACGAAGTGGCAAAGAGTACCACCGCCCTGTACCTGAGACTCCCGTTTCACTTCCCACAGAATCACTTACTACCCGTCCTACCCTCGTAAATCCAGATACTTCCTCCTCTACTCCTGCCTCTACTCTCCCTTCTTCTTCCTCTACTCCTTCCACTGTCGTTACTTCTCCTGCCTCCCTTCATACCCCGTCTTCCTCGCCCTTAACTGCCACTACCTTCTCTCTCTCCCACACCTCTCCTGCCGCCACTTCTACACTTCCAGCCATGGCCAACCCTCCACAGTCTATCTATCTCGACGATGCCAATCGTCCCAAATTTACCGGCCAGGACCCAACTTGGTCTGTCTTTGATTTCCTCAGAGAAGTCGAAACTGAAATAAATAATAGACAAATTACCGAGGAATCGCTCAAAGTAGCTTACATCCTCGGTTGCTTGCATCACGGTAAATCAGACATCGGATCCGCGATCCGTGCAGGACATTTCGATAGCATTCGTACCTTTGCTGATTTTCGTACGGAACTCATCAGCCTTTGTTGCCAACATTCAAATACCGCGTCTCTCATGGGATTCATTAATCTCCTAAACCAACTAGATGAGGACTTGGGACTTGCGCGTCCCAGCGCAATATGCCAAGCTCCAGCGAAGCTGCCGCCGCCATGAAAGCAACTAGTAGCGAGATGCTCCAATTACTGGTAGGCACGAAATGGTTAGAAGACAAGAATGGCGTTCCAATGCTTTCACTCACCAACTTTGCTGACTTAATTGGTTACCTCAGATTCCTTCACTGGCTTACTCCTAAACAGCGAGAGCTAGCCTTGGAAATCGGTTTCAATCCAGGAGATAAAATTATTCAGGTCACTAAAGCCATTCATGAAAGAACAGGATTGAACTACACGCGTCAGGGCACCACCCAACCGTTGGCCTCCTCAGTCTGTCACACCTCCACTACCCCAAACCAATCTCACTCCCATCCCACCACACGCGGCAGACCTGCCACACATCGCTCTCCTACCGCAGGTCGTGATCAATCTAGCGCCCGACGAAACAGACAATCTTCGATTCTTTGCTGGTACTGTGGTCATCCTGGACATCGAGCATCCAGTTGCCACCGTACATACAGACGTCCTCACTCCCAAACCAGACAGCGTACGCCTTCCCGCTCACGTCGTTCACACTGCAAATACCACAAATCAAGCATGACTCACACCACTGAGGAATGTCGTTACCTCAACCGCCCACAGTCGGGGGAAGCGCCGCGCCCGTATTGGACCAATATCACGTAGAACCAGAAACCCAACTCCCCATCCGCCATGTAGGTCCCATAACATCCTCGGGTTTAGTCATTCTCGGAAGCAGTCATAACATACCAACGTCATTCTTCTTGGACACAGGATCTATAGTAAATCTCATCTCCGAAAATTCCTTACAAATTATTCATCGCCATCACAACCACGTCAGTTTCCTAGAACCACCAGACATTCGCCTATGTGGTGTTAACGGCTCAGAGTTTAAGGTTAAGGGAAGAGTCACCCTTGAAGTCAAACTCCACAGAGCTTTGCCCCCTATCCTCATTGAATTTCATGTCTCTAATGACTTGCAGTATCCCGCAGATGCCCTTATTGGTTTTTCCACCATGGCACAACATTCCATTGCATTATTACCTGCTTATGGTAGTATAGACATTTCTGGATTCCCGGTTTCCACTATGGAATGTCCCCGTCCTGTTCTTACGATCAAATCAGTCCTTCAATTACCTCTGTCCCTATCACTACCAAAAAGTCCAACCCAGCCCAAACCACCACTAGCATCATCTGAGAATACAGAGATCATTCCTTTACTGACTGCATTCTCCTCTGCCTTTACTGGGCAATTATTTTTATTCTTATTCGTTCTCTTCTTCTTTCTTCTTCCTTCTTCCTCCTTCTTCCTTCTTCCTCTTCTTCCTTCTTCCTCTTCTTCTTTCCTCTTCTTCCTCCTCTTCCTTCCTCTTCTTCTTCCTCGTCCTCCTTTTTCTTCTTCTTCTTCCTCCTCCTCCTTCCTCTTCTTCTTCCTCCTCCTCCTTCCTCTTCTTCTTCCTCCTCCTCCTTCCTCTTCTTCTTCCTCCTCCTCCTTCCTCTTCTTCTTCCTCCTCCTCCTCCTCCTTCCTCTTCTTCTTCTTCCTCCTCCTCCTCCTTCCTCTTCTTCTTCCTCCTCCTCCTCCTCCTTCGCCTTCTTCTTCCTCCTCCTCCTCCTCCTCCTCCTCCTTCTTCTTCTTCTTCTTCCTCCTCCTCCTCCTCGTTCTTCTTCCTCCTCCTACTCCTCCTTCTTCTTCCTCCTCCTCCCCCTTCTTCTTTTTCTTCCTGCCCCTCCTGCCTCTTCTTCCTCCTTCTCCTCCTGCTTCTTCTTCCTTCTCCTCTTCCTCCTTCTTCATCTTTCTCCTCCTCCTCCTACTCTTCCTCCTCCTTCTTCTTCTTCTTCATCTTCATCATCATCGTCTTCTTCTTGTTCTTCTAATTCTTCTTCTTCTTCTTCTATTTTTTCTATCTCTGCTTCATCATCATCATCATCATCATCATCATCATCATCATCTTCTTCTTCTAAATCTTCTTCTTCTCATTCTTCTTCTTGTAATTCTTCTTTTTCTTCTTCTCATTCTTCTTCTTGTAATTCTTCTATTTCTTCTTCTCATTCTTCTTCTTGTAATTCTTCTATTTCTTCTTCTCAGTCTTCTTCTTGTAATTCTTCTTTTTCTTCTTCTCATTCTTCTTTTTCTTCTTCTCATTCTTCTTTTTCTTCTTCTCATTCTTCTTCTTGTAATTGTTCTTGTAATTTTTCTTTTTCTTCTTCTCATTCTTCTTCTTCTCTAATTCTTCTTCATGTCTTCTTCATCTTCTTCCTTTCTTTGTCTTCATCTTCTTCCTTTCTTTGTCTTCATCTTCTTCCTTTCTTTGTCTTCATCTTCTTCCTTTCTTTGTCTTCATCTTCTTCCTTTCTTTGTCTTCATCTTCTTCCTTGCTTTGTCTTCATCTTCTCCCTTGCTTTGTCTTCATCTTCTTCCTTTCTTTGTCTTCACCTTCTTCCTTTCTTTTTCTTCATCTTCTTCCTTTCTTTTTCTTCATCTTCTTTCTTTCTTTTTCTTCATCTTCTTTCTTTCTTTTTCTTCATCTTCTTCCTTTCTTTTTCTTCATCTTCTTCTTTTCTCTTTCTTCATCTTCTTCTTTTCTTTTCTTCATCTTCTTCGTTTCTTTTCTTCATCTTCGTTTCTTCATCTTCTTCGTTTCTTTTCTTCATCTTCGTTTCTTCATCTTCTTCGTTTCTTTTCTTCATCTTCGTTTCTTCATCTTCTTCGTTTCTTTTCTTCATCTTCGTTTCTTCATCTTCTTCGTTTCTTTTCTTCATCTTCGTTTCTTCATCTTCTTCGTTTCTTTTCTTCATCTTCGTTTCTTCATCTTCTTCGTTTCTTTTCTTCATCTTCGTTTCTTCATCTTCTTCGTTTCTTCATCTTCTTCGTTTCTTCATCATCTTCGTTTCTTCATCATCTTCTTCTTCTTCTAATTCTCCTACTTTTTCTATTATCATTCCCGGGGGGAAAATAGAAGTATTAAAAAAGGAGTGGACGAACAATCCGGAGCAATAATGGCGAGGAGGAATTACAAGATAGTGAGGTGGACAGAGAGCGAGGACCTTAGATGCAGAGAAAGCCCTTATAAAAGCATGGGTATCATGAGCTATGATGAAAAGAGAGATACTTTAGAGGCAAGAGGGCAGTGTTATGAACGGAAAGGAAACTATTGCAGGCTTTGCAGGAAATACGTTTTTGAATAGTTGTGGGTATACCGTTGTCAAGCGTCTGATAGCAGGAAAAGTTACACTAATGGGGAAATGGCATATAATACAGGCAAGAGTTGGAAGAATAACCTATGGTGTATGCATTTCTTTTATCATTATTATTTTTAGTACACACAGTGCATTCTAATGTTTTTTTTCTTTTTTTTTCCGACGTTCTGTCTGTCTGTCTCTCTGTCTCTGTCTGTCTGTCTGTCTCTCTCTCTCTCTCTCTCTCTCTCTCTCTCTCTCTGTGTCTCTCTCTCCCTGTCTCCCCCTGTCGCTCTCTCTCCCTGTCGCTCTCTCTCCCTGTCGCTGTCTCTGTCGCTGTCTGTCGCTGTTGCTCTCTCTCTCTCTCTCTCTCTCTCTCTCTCTCTCTCTCTCTCTGCTCACGCGCACTTCTGTGTGTGTGTGTCTGTGTGTGTGTGTGTGTGTGTGTGTGTGTGTGTGTGTGTGTGTGTGTGTGTGTCTGTGTGTGTCCATGTGTGTCTATGTCACAAGACTTAGTACATGATCCTCCTGCTCAAGTCCTACTGTACCCCCTCCACAATATGTCTACCCCCGATGTATATATGTCCCCCCCCAATGCATACATGCCCCCACTAAATTTGCTAGGTCAGCATGCTCTCCCACGCCTGAAGACGGCGTTATTGCATCAGTTGATATCGGGCAGCCAAGAAGGGTAGACTATTTTACTGTGAGCTTGTAATAAACTCCTTATCTAGCTGTTTGTACACGGAGTTTCTATCACCAAAGTATTGCAAGTTACATTTGGTAGCAGCGGTGTTTCGAACCATCACATTCTGACCGCCTCCTTTGCGATACAACCAGATACACGACGTCTCGCATCTGTCAGCCTTGCCCCTCATCCGTGCCTCTAGTGGTGTCATACCTTGGCTGTGCTTTTCGAGTGTACCATTTTTCTCACCCGTGCTCACCTCTCAAACCACCGCACCCATACGCCTTGTTCCTGACCGCATGTGTCGCCGTCGCCGACCTAGGCACCTGTTGCACCTGATCCCAGCACCTGTTCCGGACTCATCATAGCTCCTGCACCCACGGTGCCACTTATCACTGTCTGCCCGCTGCCTGCCCACCACCATTCTCTGCATTTGCAACTCACCAGCTCTACACATGCCTTGCGCCGACATCTGCCTCCACCCACCACCGGCCTCCGCCGTCGCCCGCATCTGGTCTGCATTACGGAGCCTCCTAAGACCGCCACTCCCTGCCGGTGATTCATCGCGGCGTCTCTTCTCCTCTCCGCCCAGCTGTCTCTGCCCCGCCGCCCAGCCCCACCCAGCCCAGCCCCGTCGCCCCGCCCCGCCCCGCCCCGCCCCAGCCCAGCTACGCCCAGCCACCCTGCACGTCATACCTCTCGACACTCCCGTTTCTACTGTGTAACTATAGTATATCTTTCCTTTCTCTAGAGATTATCCTCGATTTTCTCTACAGATTGGTTATTGTAAATATTCCATCTCATTTCCATTACCCCCATTTTCATCTTCACCTACGTTATTTATTATCCATCTCATCCTTCGCATTTTATTTAAACCATCCATGCCCGCACCTTCATTCATTTTCACACCTAGTGTATTCCATTCTCTCATTGTTATTTATACATTTCCACCTACGTATCCATCTTCATCCTTTCATCTTCCATTGCCGCATTAAATGTCATACTTTCCCCATCAACCGCTTACCACCAGCCCTCTCGACCCGGAAACATCACCTGATCATACCCCGTCTGCCGACTCTAACACAATCACTCATTTACGAAGTGGCAAAGAGTACCACCGCCCTGTACCTGAGACTCCCGTTTCACTTCCCACAGAATCACTTACTACCCGTCCTACCCTCGTAAATCCAGATACTTCCTCCTCTACTCCTGCCTCTACTCTCCCTTCTTCTTCCTCTACTCCTTCCACTGTCGTTACTTCTCCTGCCTCCCTTCATACCCCGTCTTCCTCGCCCTTAACTGCCACTACCTTCTCTCTCTCCCACACCTCTCCTGCCGCCACTTCTACACTTCCAGCCATGGCCAACCCTCCACAGTCTATCTATCTCGACGATGCCAATCGTCCCAAATTTACCGGCCAGGACCCAACTTGGTCTGTCTTTGATTTCCTCAGAGAAGTCGAAACTGAAATAAATAATAGACAAATTACCGAGGAATCGCTCAAAGTAGCTTACATCCTCGGTTGCTTGCATCACGGTAAATCAGACATCGGATCCGCGATCCGTGCAGGACATTTCGATAGCATTCGTACCTTTGCTGATTTTCGTACGGAACTCATCAGCCTTTGTTGCCAACATTCAAATACCGCGTCTCTCATGGGATTCATTAATCTCCTAAACCAACTAGATGAGGACTTGGGACTTGCGCGTCCCAGCGCAATATGCCAAGCTCCGCGAAGCTGCCGCCGCCATGAAAGCAACTAGTAGCGAGATGCTCCAATTACTGGTAGGCACGAAATGGTTAGAAGACAAGAATGGCGTTCCAATGCTTTCACTCACCAACTTTGCTGACTTAATTGGTTACCTCAGATTCCTTCACTGGCTTACTCCTAAACAGCGAGAGCTAGCCTTGGAAATCGGTTTCAATCCAGGAGATAAAATTATTCAGGTCACTAAAGCCATTCATGAAAGAACAGGATTGAACTACACGCGTCAGGGCACCACCCAACCGTTGGCCTCCTCAGTCTGTCACACCTCCACTACCCCAAACCAATCTCACTCCCGTCCCACCACACGCGGCAGACCTGCCACACATCGCTCTCCTACCGCAGGTCGTGATCAATCTAGCGCCCGACGAAACAGACAATCTTCGATTCTTTGCTGGTACTGTGGTCATCCTGGACATCGAGCATCCAGTTGCCACCGTACATACAGACGTCCTCACTCCCAAACCAGACAGCGTACGCCTTCCCGCTCACGTCGTTCACACTGCAAATACCACAAATCAAGCACGACTCACACCACTGAGGAATGTCGTTACCTCAACCGCCCACAGTCGGGAAGCGCCGCGCCCGTATTGGACCAATATCACGTAGAACCAGAAACCCAACTCCCCATCCGCCATGTAGGTCCCATAACATCCTCGGGTTTAGTCATTCTCGGAAGCAGTCATAACATACCAACGTCATTCTTCTTGGACACAGGATCTATAGTAAATCTCATCTCCGAAAATTCCTTACAAATTATTCATCGCCATCACAACCACGTCAGTTTCCTAGAACCACCAGACATTCGCCTATGTGGTGTTAACGGCTCAGAGTTTAAGGTTAAGGGAAGAGTCACCCTTGAAGTCAAACTCCACAGAGCTTTGCCCCTATCCTCATTGAATTTCATGTCTCTAATGACTTGCAGTATCCCGCAGATGCCCTTATTGGTTTTTCCACCATGGCACAACATTCCATTGCATTATTACCTGCTTGTGGTAGTATAGACATTTCTGGATTCCCGGTTTCCACTATGAAATGTCCCCGTCCTGTTCTTACGATCAAATCAGTCCTTCAATTACCTCTGTCCCTATCACTACCAAAAAGTCCAACCCAGCCCAAACCACCACTAGCATCATCTGAGAATACAGAGATCATTCCTTTACTGACTGCATTCTCCTCTGCCTTTACTGGGCAATTATTTTTATTCTTATTCGTTCTCTTCTTCTTTCTTCTTCCTTCTTCCTCCTTCTTCCTTCTTCCTCTTCTTCCTTCTTCCTCTACTTCTTTCCTCTTCTTCCTCCTCTTCCTTCCTCTTCTTCTTCCTCGTCCTCCTTTTTCTTCTTCTTCTTCCTCCTCCTCCTTCCTCTTCTTCTTCCTCCTCCTCCTTCCTCTTCTTCTTCCTCCTCCTCCTTCCTCTTCTTCTTCCTCCTCCTCCTTCCTCTTCTTCTTCCTCCTCCTCCTTCCTCTTCTTCTTCTTCCTCCTCCTCCTCCTTCCTCTTCTTCTTCCTCCTCCTCCTCCTTCCTCTTCTTCTTCCTCCTCCTCCTCCTCCTTCCTCTTCTTCTTCCTCCTCCTCCTCCTCCTCCTCCTCCTCCTTCTTCTTCTTCTTCTTCCTCCTCCTCCTCCTCGTTCTTCTTCCTCCTCCTACTCCTCCTTCTTCTTCCTCCTCCTCCCCCTTCTTCTTTTTCTTCCTGCCCCTCCTGCCTCTTCTTCCTCCTTCTCCTCCTGCTTCTTCTTCCTTCTCCTCTTCCTCCTTCTTCATCTTTCTCCTCCTCCTCCTACTCTTCCTCCTCCTTCTTCTTCTTCTTCATCTTCATCATCATCGTCTTCTTCTTGTTCTTCTAATTCTTCTTCTTCTTCTTCTATTTTTTCTATCTCTGCTTCATCATCATCATCATCATCATCATCATCATCATCATCTTCTTCTTCTAAATCTTCTTCTTCTCATTCTTCTTCTTGTAATTCTTCTTTTTCTTCTTCTCATTCTTCTTCTTGTAATTCTTCTATTTCTTCTTCTCATTCTTCTTCTTGTAATTCTTCTATTTCTTCTTCTCAGTCTTCTTCTTGTAATTCTTCTTTTTCTTCTTCTCATTCTTCTTTTTCTTCTTCTCATTCTTCTTTTTCTTCTTCTCATTCTTCTTCTTGTAATTGTTCTTGTAATTTTTCTTTTTCTTCTTCTCATTCTTCTTCTTCTCTAATTCTTCTTCATGTCTTCTTCATCTTCTTCCTTTCTTTGTCTTCATCTTCTTCCTTTCTTTGTCTTCATCTTCTTCCTTTCTTTGTCTTCATCTTCTTCCTTTCTTTGTCTTCATCTTCTTCCTTTCTTTGTCTTCATCTTCTTCCTTTCTTTGTCTTCATCTTCTTCCTTGCTTTGTCTTCATCTTCTCCCTTGCTTTGTCTTCATCTTCTTCCTTTCTTTGTCTTCATCTTCTTCCTTTCTTTGTCTTCACCTTCTTCCTTTCTTTTTCTTCATCTTCTTCCTTTCTTTTTCTTCATCTTCTTTCTTTCTTTTTCTTCATCTTCTTCCTTTCTTTTTCTTCATCTTCTTCTTTTCTTTTTCTTCATCTTCTTCTTTTCTTTTCTTCATCTTCTTCGTTTCTTTTCTTCATCTTCGTTTCTTCATCTTCTTCGTTTCTTTTCTTCATCTTCGTTTCTTCATCTTCTTCGTTTCTTTTCTTCATCTTCGTTTCTTCATCTTCTTCGTTTCTTTTCTTCATCTTCGTTTCTTCATCTTCTTCGTTTCTTTTCTTCATCTTCGTTTCTTCATCTTCTTCGTTTCTTTTCTTCATCTTCGTTTCTTCATCTTCTTCGTTTCTTTTCTTCATCTTCGTTTCTTCATCTTCTTCGTTTCTTCATCTTCTTCGTTTCTTCATCATCTTCGTTTCTTCTTCATCATCTTCTTCTTCTTCTAATTCTCCTACTTTTTCTATTATCATTCCCGGGGGGAAAATAGAAGTATTAAAAAAGGAGTGGACGAACAATCCGGAGCAATAATGGCGAGGAGGAATTACAAGATAGTGAGGTGGACAGAGAGCGAGGACCTTAGATGCAGAGAAAGCCCTTATAAAAGCATGGGTATCATGAGCTATGATGAAAAGAGAGATACTTTAGAGGCAAGAGGGCAGTGTTATGAACGGAAAGGAAACTATTGCAGGCTTTGCAGGAAATACGTTTTTGAATAGTTGTGGGTATACCGTTGTCAAGCGTCTGATAGCAGGAAAAGTTACACTAATGGGGAAATGGCATATAATACAGGCAAGAGTTGGAAGAATAACCTATGGTGTATGCATTTCTTTTATCATTATTATTTTTAGTACACACAGTGCATTCTAATGTTTTTTTTCTTTTTTTTTCCGACGTTCTGTCTGTCTGTCTCTCTGTCTCTGTCTGTCTGTCTGTCTGTCTCTCTCTCTCTCTCTCTCTCTCTCTCTCTCTCTCTGTGTCTCTCTCTCCCTGTCTCCCCCTGTCGCTCTCTCTCCCTGTCGCTCTCTCTCCCTGTCGCTGTCTCTGTCGCTGTCTGTCGCTGTTGCTCTCTCTCTCTCTCTCTCTCTCTCTCTCTCTCTCTCTCTCTCTGCTCACGCGCACTTCTGTGTGTGTGTGTGTGTGTGTGTGTGTGTGTGTGTGTGTGTGTGTGTGTGTGTGTGTCTGTGTGTGTCCATGTGTGTCTATGTCACAAGACTTAGTACATGATCCTCCTGCTCAAGTCCTACTGTACCCCCTCCACAATATGTCTACCCCCGATGTATATATGTCCCCCCCCAATGCATACATGCCCCCACTAAATTTGCTAGGTCAGCATGCTCTCCCACGCCTGAAGACGGCGTTATTGCATCAGTTGATATCGGGCAGCCAAGAAGGGTAGACTATTTTACTGTGAGCTTGTAATAAACTCCTTATCTAGCTGTTTGTACACGGAGTTTCTATCACCAAAGTATTGCAAGTTACATTTGGTAGCAGCGGTGTTTCGAACCATCACATTCTGACCGCCTCCTTGGATTTTTTGTGATACAACAAGATACACGACGTCTCGCATCTGCCAGCCTCGCCCCTCCTCCGTGCCTCTAGTGGTGTCATACCTTGGCTGTGCTTTTCGAGTGAACCATTTTTCTCACCCGTGCTCACCTCTCAAACCACCGCACCCATACGCCTTGTTCCTGACCGCATGTGTCGCCGTCGCCGACCTAGGCACCTGTTGCACCTGTTCCCAGCACCTGTTCCGGACTCATCATAGCTCCTGCACCCACGGTGCCACTTATCACTGTCTGCCCGCTGCCTGCCCACCACCATTCTCTGCATTTGCAACTCACCAGCTCTACACATGCCTTGCGCCGACATCTGCCTCCACCCACCACCGGCCTCCGCCGTCGCCCGCATCTGGTCTGCATTACGGAGCCTCCTAAGACCGCCACTCCCTGCCGGTGATTCATCGCGGCGTCTCTTCTCCTCTCCGCCCAGCTGTCTCTGCCCCGCCGCCCAGCCCCACCCAGCCCAGCCCCGTCGCCCCGCCCCGCCCCGCCCCGCCCCGCCCCAGCCCAGCTACGCCCAGCCACCCTGCACGTCATACCTCTCGACACTCCCGTTTCTACTGTGTAACTATAGTATATCTTTCCTTTCTCTAGAGATTATCCTCGATTTTCTCTACAGATTGGTTATTGTAAATATTCCATCTCATTTCCATTACCCCCATTTTCATCTTCACCTACGTTATTTATTATCCATCTCATCCTTCGCATTTTATTTAAACCATCCATGCCCGCACCTTCATTCATTTTCACACCTAGTGTATTCCATTCTCTCATTGTTATTTATACATTTCCACCTACGTATCCATCTTCATCCTTTCATCTTCCATTGCCGCATTAAATGTCATACTTTCCCCGTCAACCGCTTACCACCAGCCCTCTCGACCCGGAAACATCACCTGATCATACCCCGTCTGCCGACTCTAACACAATCACTCATTTACGAAGTGGCAAAGAGTACCACCGCCCTGTACCTGAGACTCCCGTTTCACTTCCCACAGAATCACTTACTACCCGTCCTACCCTCGTAAATCCAGATACTTCCTCCTCTACTCCTGCCTCTACTCTCCCTTCTTCTTCCTCTACTCCTTCCACTGTCGTTACTTCTCCTGCCTCCCTTCATACCCCGTCTTCCTCGCCCTTAACTGCCACTACCTTCTCTCTCTCCCACACCTCTCCTGCCGCCACTTCTACACTTCCAGCCATGGCCAACCCTCCACAGTCTATCTATCTCGACGATGCCAATCGTCCCAAATTTACCGGCCAGGACCCAACTTGGTCTGTCTTTGATTTCCTCAGAGAAGTCGAAACTGAAATAAATAATAGACAAATTACCGAGGAATCGCTCAAAGTAGCTTACATCCTCGGTTGCTTGCATCACGGTAAATCAGACATCGGATCCGCGATCCGTGCAGGACATTTCGATAGCATTCGTACCTTTGCTGATTTTCGTACGGAACTCATCAGCCTTTGTTGCCAACATTCAAATACCGCGTCTCTCATGGGATTCATTAATCTCCTAAACCAACTAGATGAGGACTTGGGACTTGCGCGTCCCAGCGCAATATGCCAAGCTCCTCTAAGCTGCCGCCGCCATGAAAGCAACTAGTAGCGAGATGCTCCAATTACTGGTAGGCACGAAATGGTTAGAAGACAAGAATGGCGTTCCAATGCTTTCACTCACCAACTTTGCTGACTTAATTGGTTACCTCAGATTCCTTCACTGGCTTACTCCTAAACAGCGAGAGCTAGCCTTGGAAATCGGTTTCAATCCAGGAGATAAAATTATTCAGGTCACTAAAGCCATTCATGAAAGAACAGGATTGAACTACACGCGTCAGGGCACCACCCAACCGTTGGCCTCCTCAGTCTGTCACACCTCCACTACCCCAAACCAATCTCACTCCCGTCCCACCACACGCGGCAGACCTGCCACACATCGCTCTCCTACCGCAGGTCGTGATCAATCTAGCGCCCGACGAAACAGACAATCTTCGATTCTTTGCTGGTACTGTGGTCATCCTGGACATCGAGCATCCAGTTGCCACCGTACATACAGACGTCCTCACTCCCAAACCAGACAGCGTACGCCTTCCCGCTCACGTCGTTCACACTGCAAATACCACAAATCAAGCACGACTCACACCACTGAGGAATGTCGTTACCTCAACCGCCCACAGTCGGGGGAAGCGCCGCGCCCGTATTGGACCAATATCACGTAGAACCAGAAACCCAACTCCCCATCCGCCATGTAGGTCCCATAACATCCTCGGGTTTAGTCATTCTCGGAAGCAGTCATAACATACCAACGTCATTCTTCTTGGACACAGGATCTATAGTAAATCTCATCTCCGAAAATTCCTTACAAATTATTCATCGCCATCACAACCACGTCAGTTTCCTAGAACCACCAGACATTCGCCTATGTGGTGTTAACGGCTCAGAGTTTAAGGTTAAGGGAAGAGTCACCCTTGAAGTCAAACTCCACAGAGCTTTGCCCCCTATCCTCATTGAATTTCATGTCTCTAATGACTTGCAGTATCCCGCAGATGCCCTTATTGGTTTTTCCACCATGGCACAACATTCCATTGCATTATTACCTGCTTGTGGTAGTATAGACATTTCTGGATTCCCGGTTTCCACTATGGAATGTCCCCGTCCTGTTCTTACGATCAAATCAGTCCTTCAATTACCTCTGTCCCTATCACTACCAAAAAGTCCAACCCAGCCCAAACCACCACTAGCATCATCTGAGAATACAGAGATCATTCCTTTACTGACTGCATTCTCCTCTGCCTTTACTGGGCAATTATTTTTATTCTTATTCGTTCTCTTCTTCTTTCTTCTTCCTTCTTCCTCCTTCTTCCTTCTTCCTCTTCTTCCTTCTTCCTCTTCTTCTTTCCTCTTCTTCCTCCTCTTCCTTCCTCTTCTTCTTCCTTCCTCCTCCTCCTTCCTCTTCTTCTTCTTCCTCCTCCTCCTTCCTCTTCTTCTTCCTCCTCCTCCTTCCTCTTCTTCTTCCTCCTCCTCCTTCCTCTTCTTCTTCCTCCTCCTCCTTCCTCTTCTTCTTCTTCCTCCTCCTCCTCCTTCCTCTTCTTCTTCTTCCTCCTCCTCCTCCTTCCTCTTCTTCTTCCTCCTCCTCCTCCTTCCTCTTCTTCTTCCTCCTCCTCCTCCTCCTCCTCCTCCTCCTTCTTCTTCTTCTTCCTCCTCCTCCTCCTCGTTCTTCTTCCTCCTCCTACTCCTCCTTCTTCTTCCTCCTCCTCCCCCTTCTTCTTTTTCTTCCTGCCCCTCCTGCCTCTTCTTCCTCCTTCTCCTCCTGCTTCTTCTTCCTTCTCCTCTTCCTCCTTCTTCATCTTTCTCCTCCTCCTCCTACTCTTCCTCCTCCTTCTTCTTCTTCTTCATCTTCATCATCATCGTCTTCTTCTTGTTCTTCTAATTCTTCTTCTTCTTCTTCTATTTTTTCTATCTCTGCTTCATCATCATCATCATCATCATCATCATCATCATCTTCTTCTTCTTCTAAATCTTCTTCTTCTCATTCTTCTTCTTGTAATTCTTCTTTTTCTTCTTCTCATTCTTCTTCTTGTAATTCTTCTATTTCTTCTTCTCATTCTTCTTCTTGTAATTCTTCTATTTCTTCTTCTCAGTCTTCTTCTTGTAATTCTTCTTTTTCTTCTTCTCATTCTTCTTTTTCTTCTTCTCATTCTTCTTTTTCTTCTTCTCATTCTTCTTCTTGTAATTGTTCTTGTAATTTTTCTTTTTCTTCTTCTCATTCTTCTTCTTCTCTAATTCTTCTTCATGTCTTCTTCATCTTCTTCCTTTCTTTGTCTTCATCTTCTTCCTTTCTTTGTCTTCATCTTCTTCCTTTCTTTGTCTTCATCTTCTTCCTTTCTTTGTCTTCATCTTCTTCCTTTCTTTGTCTTCATCTTCTTCCTTGCTTTGTCTTCATCTTCTCCCTTGCTTTGTCTTCATCTTCTCCCTTTCTTTGTCTTCATCTTCTTCCTTTCTTTGTCTTCACCTTCTTCCTTTCTTTTTCTTCATCTTCTTCCTTTCTTTTTCTTCATCTTCTTTCTTTCTTTTTCTTCATCTTCTTCCTTTCTTTTTCTTCATCTTCTTCTTTTCTTTTTCTTCATCTTCTTCTTTTCTTTTCTTCATCTTCTTCGTTTCTTTTCTTCATCTTCGTTTCTTCATCTTCTTCGTTTCTTTTCTTCATATTCGTTTCTTCATCTTCTTCGTTTCTTTTCTTCATCTTCGTTTCTTCATCTTCTTCGTTTCTTTTCTTCATCTTCGTTTCTTCATCTTCTTCGTTTCTTTTCTTCATCTTCGTTTCTTCATCTTCTTCGTTTCTTTTCTTCATCTTCGTTTCTTCATTTTCTTCGTTTCTTCATCTTCTTCGTTTCTTCATCATCTTCGTTTCTTCATCATCTTCTTCTTCTTCTAATTCTCCTACTTTTTCTATTATCATTCCCGGGGGGAAAATAGAAGTATTAAAAAAGGAGTGGACGAACAATCCGGAGCAATAATGGCGAGGAGGAATTACAAGATAGTGAGGTGGACAGAGAGCGAGGACCTTAGATGCAGAGAAAGCCCTTATAAAAGCATGGGTATCATGAGCTATGATGAAAAGAGAGATACTTTAGAGGCAAGAGGGCAGTGTTATGAACGGAAAGGAAACTATTGCAGGCTTTGCAGGAAATACGTTTTTGAATAGTTGTGGGTATACCGTTGTCAAGCGTCTGATAGCAGGAAAAGTTACACTAATGGGGAAATGGCATATAATACAGGCAAGAGTTGGAAGAATAACCTATGGTGTATGCATTTCTTTTATCATTATTATTTTTAGTACACACAGTGCATTCTAATGTTTTTTTTCTTTTTTTTTCCGACGTTCTGTCTGTCTGTCTCTCTGTCTCTGTCTGTCTGTCTGTCTCTCTCTCTCTCTCTCTCTCTCTCTCTCTCTCTCTGTGTCTCTCTCTCCCTGTCTCCCCCTGTCGCTCTCTCTCCCTGTCGCTCTCTCTCCCTGTCGCTGTCTCTGTCGCTGTCTGTCGCTGTTGCTCTCTCTCTCTCTCTCTCTCTCTCTCTCTCTCTCTCTCTGCTCACGCGCACTTCTGTGTGTGTGTGTGTGTGTGTGTGTGTGTGTGTGTGTGTGTGTGTGTGTGTGTGTGTGTGTGTGTGTGTGTGTGTGTGTGTGTGTGTCTGTGTGTGTCCATGTGTGTCTATGTCACAAGACTTAGTACATGATCCTCCTGCTCAAGTCCTACTGTACCCCCTCCACAATATGTCTACCCCCGATGTATATATATCCCCACCCCCAATGCATACATGCCCCCACTAAATTTGCTAGGTCACCATGCTCTCCCACGCCTGAAGACGGCGTTATTGCATCAGTTGATATCGGGCAGCCAAGAAGGGTAGACTATTTTACTGTGAGCTTGTAATAAACTCCTTATCTAGCTGTTTGTACACGGAGTTTCTATCACCAAAGTATTGCAAGTTACATTTGGTAGCAGCGGTGTTTCGAACCATCACATTCTGACCGCCTCCTTGGATTTTTTGTGATACAACAAGATACACGACGTCTCGCATCTGCCAGCCTCGCCCCTCCTCCGTGCCTCTAGTGGTGTCATACCTTGGCTGTGCTTTTCGAGTGTACCATTTTTCTCACCCGTGCTCACCTCTCAAACCACCGCACCCATACGCCTTGTTCCTGACCGCATGTGTCGCCGTCGCCGACCTAGGCACCTGTTGCACCTGTTCCCAGCACCTGTTCCGGACTCATCATAGCTCCTGCACCCACGGTGCCACTTATCACTGTCTGCCCGCTGCCTGCCCACCACCATTCTCTGCATTTGCAACTCACCAGCTCTACACATGCCTTGCGCCGACATCTGCCTCCACCCACCACCGGCCTCAGCCGTCGCCCGCATCTGGTCTGCATTACGGAGCCTCCTAAGACCGCCACTCCCTGCCGGTGATTCATCGCGGCGTCTCTTCTCCTCTCCGCCCAGCTGTCTCTGCCCCGCCGCCCAGCCCCACCCAGCCCAGCCCCGTCGCCCCGCCCCGCCCCGCCCCGCCCCAGCCCAGCTACGCCCAGCCACCCTGCACGTCATACCTCTCGACACTCCCGTTTCTACTGTGTAACTATAGTATATCTTTCCTTTCTCTAGAGATTATCCTCGATTTTCTCTACAGATTGGTTATTGTAAATATTCCATCTCATTTCCATTACCCCCATTTTCATCTTCACCTACGTTATTTATTATCCATCTCATCCTTCGCATTTTATTTAAACCATCCATGCCCGCACCTTCATTCATTTTCACACCTAGTGTATTCCATTCTCTCATTGTTATTTATACATTTCCACCTACGTATCCATCTTCATCCTTTCATCTTCCATTGCCGCATTAAATGTCATACTTTCCCCATCAACCGCTTACCACCAGCCCTCTCGACCCGGAAACATCACCTGATCATACCCCGTCTGCCGACTCTAACACAATCACTCATTTACGAAGTGGCAAAGAGTACCACCGCCCTGTACCTGAGACTCCCGTTTCACTTCCCACAGAATCACTTACTACCCGTCCTACCCTCGTAAATCCAGATACTTCCTCCTCTACTCCTGCCTCTACTCTCCCTTCTTCTTCCTCTACTCCTTCCACTGTCGTTACTTCTCCTGCCTCCCTTCATACCCCGTCTTCCTCGCCCTTAACTGCCACTACCTTCTCTCTCTCCCACACCTCTCCTGCCGCCACTTCTACACTTCCAGCCATGGCCAACCCTCCACAGTCTATCTATCTCGACGATGCCAATCGTCCCAAATTTACCGGCCAGGACCCAACTTGGTCTGTCTTTGATTTCCTCAGAGAAGTCGAAACTGAAATAAATAATAGACAAATTACCGAGGAATCGCTCAAAGTAGCTTACATCCTCGGTTGCTTGCATCACGGTAAATCAGACATTGGATCCGCGATCCGTGCAGGACATTTCGATAGCATTCGTACCTTTGCTGATTTTCGTACGGAACTCATCAGCCTTTGTTGCCAACATTCAAATACCGCGTCTCTCATGGGATTCATTAATCTCCTAAACCAACTAGATGAGGACTTGGGACTTGCGCGTCCCAGCGCAATATGCCAAGCTCCGCGAAGCTGCCGCCGCCATGAAAGCAACTAGTAGCGAGATGCTCCAATTACTGGTAGGCACGAAATGGTTAGAAGACAAGAATGGCGTTCCAATGCTTTCACTCACCAACTTTGCTGACTTAATTGGTTACCTCAGATTCCTTCACTGGCTTACTCCTAAACAGCGAGAGCTAGCCTTGGAAATCGGTTTCAATCCAGGAGATAAAATTATTCAGGTCACTAAAGCCATTCATGAAAGAACAGGATTGAACTACACGCGTCAGGGCACCACCCAACCGTTGGCCTCCTCAGTCTGTCACACCTCCACTACCCCAAACCAATCTCACTCCCGTCCCACCACACGCGGCAGACCTGCCACACATCGCTCTCCTACCGCAGGTCGTGATCAATCTAGCGCCCGACGAAACAGACAATCTTCGATTCTTTGCTGGTACTGTGGTCATCCTGGACATCGAGCATCCAGTTGCCACCGTACATACAGACGTCCTCACTCCCAAACCAGACAGCGTACGCCTTCCCGCTCACGTCGTTCACACTGCAAATACCACAAATCAAGCACGACTCACACCACTGAGGAATGTCGTTACCTCAACCGCCCACAGTCGGGGGAAGCGCCGCGCCCGTATTGGACCAATATCACGTAGAACCAGAAACCCAACTCCCCATCCGCCATGTAGGTCCCATAACATCCTCGGGTTTAGTCATTCTCGGAAGCAGTCATAACATACCAACGTCATTCTTCTTGGACACAGGATCTATAGTAAATCTCATCTCCGAAAATTCCTTACAAATTATTCATCGCCATCACAACCACGTCAGTTTCCTAGAACCACCAGACATTCGCCTATGTGGTGTTAACGGCTCAGAGTTTAAGGTTAAGGGAAGAGTCACCCTTGAAGTCAAACTCCACAGAGCTTTGCCCCCTATCCTCATTGAATTTCATGTCTCTAATGACTTGCAGTATCCCGCAGATGCCCTTATTGGTTTTTCCACCATGGCACAACATTCCATTGCATTATTACCTGCTTGTGGTAGTATAGACATTTCTGGATTCCCGGTTTCCACTATGGAATGTCCCCGTCCTGTTCTTACGATCAAATCAGTCCTTCAATTACCTCTGTCCCTATCACTACCAAAAAGTCCAACCCAGCCCAAACCACCACTAGCATCATCTGAGAATACAGAGATCATTCCTTTACTGACTGCGAGCAAGGACATAAATTCCTCAATGTCCCCTGATACATCATCTCAGCCCTCGAACATGGCTCTTATATCCTTTCCCGACAACACTATAGCTGACTCAGACATGTCTCAGTTACCTACCTCACACAGTCTGAATGATCTTCTCCAACACGCAGAGACAAAACGTGCAGTAACGAATACGTGCACAATTTTGTTACCGCTTGAGTTCACCAAAGTCTCTGTTTGTGTTGCCGGTGCAAAAGAAGGAGTGAATGTACTAACCCTACCTGAGACGTGTTGTGTGAATGGCTTGACTTATGAGTCAGCGTGGTGTACAGTCTTAGAGGACAGTTTATGCTACCTGTACTTGCTCAATGTCACAAATGCTCCACTAAAACTTAAAAGTGGTGTAAAGATTGGAGACTTCCTAGTATACCCAGCGGCCGTAAAGGTGTGCCAGGATTCCTCAATTCCTACTATTCAGACTGATGATACGCCAATTGGTGTATGTACTATTAACTCTACGGGATCTGCGCCGACGCATTCACCCGATATGCTCTCACATCTCACTTGCACAGATTTCCCAGAAAATACGCCTCAACTCCTTGACCTTCTGACCTCGTACAGAAACGTGGTTGCCTTACCCGGTGAACCAATGGGTAGAACAGACCTTGTCAAACATACGATTGAACTACTCCCAGGAACTCAGCCGATTTACATACCAGCGTATCGATTGCCTCACAGCCAGAGAAAGCAAACAGATCAAATGGTACAGGACATGTTAGACCAGGACATTATTGAACCCTCCATCAGTCCATGGAATAGCCCACTTTTCTTAGTACCAAAGAAGGACGGCAACCTTAGACCAGTAGTCGACTATCGTAAGGTCAATTCTGTCACCGTTCCAGACCATTTCCCGCTACCTGTCCTCACTGATTTGCTAGAATCCCTTGGTGACAATAACGTAGTCTTTTCATCTTTAGACCTCCTTAGCGGGTACTGGCAGGTCGAAATGGAAGAGTCCTCTCGCCCAGTCACAGCCTTTGCACCCCTTCCGGACATTTTCAGTTTAAGAGACTCCCTTTTGGTCTGAGAAATGCTCCTTCCGTGTTCATGCGACTTATCCATTCAGTCTTCAGCGGTATGATGGGACACACTCTTTTTGCTTACCTAGATGATATCATTGTTGTGAGTAAATCCATCCCTGATCATTTTACCAAACTCCAGCAAGTCTTTGAACGCCTCCAGCTCGCAGGCCTGAAAATCAATCTCAGTAAATGTGACTTCCTGCGAAAGAAAATCAAATTCCTAGGCCATGTCGTAGATGCACAAGGCATTCATACTAATGAGGATAAAACTAAGGCGATCATTAACTTCCCAGAACCTACCACTACCGACGCTGTACGAAGTTTCCTGGGCCTCAGTGGCTATTATCGTCGCTTTATCAGGAATTATGCGCAGATCGCCGCTCCTCTGACCCACTTACTCAAGCAGAATGTGCCCTTTGTTTGGACTAACGACCAGTCACAGGCTTTCCAAAAGCTAAAGACAGCTCTTGTAAATGCCCCTGTTCTAGCGTTCCCTGATTATACCACACCCTTCCTTCTCTGCACAGACGCCTCAGGCACTGGACTTGGTGCCGTTTTGATGCAACTCGATGAAGCATCAAGGAAGCGCGTAATAGCGTATGCTAGTCGCACCCTTACAACTGCTGAACGTAACTACAGTGTCACAAATCTCGAAGCGCTAGCGGTAATCTGGTCCTTGAAACATTTCAGAGATATAGTCTATGGTTATCCAGTGCATATCCAAACAGACCACCTTCCACTATGTGATTTGTTCAAGAATCGCAACCTAACAGGTAGACTAGCTAGATGGTCTGTCATCATCCAGGACTTTAATCCCACTTTTCAATATGTACCAGGCAAGTTGAATGTAGTCGCAGACGCACTCTCACGTCACGTAGCAGCAGCTATAACATCACTGCAGCCTGAAGTATTTGAAAATACTACACTAACGTCAGAAGTTGTTCGAAACTTTCAACGCCAAGACCCCATGTGGTCCAAAGTCATTTATTTCCTAGAATCTGGCGATGCCTCGACCTTACCTACTCTGCCAGTATCACTAGATGAGTTCATGCTAGATGATGATCTCTTGTACAGGAAAACACTGCTAACAGGCAAAGATATGCCCAATCGCGAAGTATGCCAACTTGTTGTCCCCACTGCCCTGATACCAAAGGTTCTTCATATTGTTCATAATACTCCTCAAGCTTCCCATCCAGGTAAAGACCGATGCTTACGCCAAGCACGTCTCAAATACTATTGGCCAACCATGCGCTGCGATATCAATGCCTACTGTGACTCTTGCCTCTCCTGCCACCGCCACAAAGGATCAACCGGCTTACCAGCACCTCTCTTACAATACCCAATCCCGTCACAACCATGGGAAACTGTCTCAATCGATCTCTTAAAACTTCCTCTCACAGAATCTGGCGCTGAGTACTTGTTCGTCGCGGTCGACCACTTTTCCCGCTACTGTGTCCTCGTTCCCCTCTCCGACAAGACCGCGAAGAGCGTTGCACGTGCCCTTGTAGATCACGTAATTTGCCCGTTCAGTACCCCTCATACCATTCTTACTGATAACGGTATAGAGTTCAACAATAGCCTTCTCGATGAGATCTGTCGCCACTTTCATATCAGTAAGTGCAATGTCGTGCCTAACCATCTGGCTTCCAATGGCCTTGTAGAACGCCACAACCGTAAAATCTTAGAGTGCCTCAGACATCTAGGCTCCCATAGTTCGTCCTGGGATGACTGGATTCCCCAAGTGGCATCTTCCATCAATAGCTCAATCAATGCATCCATTGCTGAATCTCCCTTCTTCGTCCTTTTTGGTTTTGACAAGGACCTCCCATACTCTCTCTTATCCTCAAAGCCAGAACCCATCTACAACATGGATGATTATGTTAAACTAAAATTGGCCAACTTCCAGACAATCCACCAGTATGTCCAATCCACTTTGGCTTCCTCTCAGGAGGACATACTGCAGCGCCAACATAAGTCCGCCTCTCCTATCACTATCATTGTAGGCGATCTTGTCTTTGCTCATTCCCATATGCGTTCCTCTAAGTTGGATGACAAATTTACAGGGCCCCACCGCGTCCTCACTCAACAAGGCAACAAATTTCACCTCCAGGACCTGTCCACTAGGGACACCAGATGGGTCCACGTCGATGACTTAAAGCGAGCACCCCGTGGCCTCGTGTTGGAAGAGTCACTTACACAACCTCCTGCCCCCTCTTCCCCTCCTCCCATCCCTCAGTCTACTTTGTCTCCACCTATCCCTCAGTCTCCTTCCTCTCCATCTCCACCTGCTCATTCATCAATCACTCAATATCGGTCCAAACTGCACTCTGCCCATCAACCTCTTCACTCTACCCTGATTTTCTAGGTACGATGTTAGCGATCTCCCTGCTGGCAGTGCTGACCCTCCTGGGGTCTGGGTCAGGTCAGGACGATGGTGGAGTACGTCCCGGGGCCTTGGTCGGCTCGGGAGGCGAGGTAATGCTTATCGACGACATCGCCTCTTTGCGCTACGATCTTGCGCCCCTGGCCGACGTAGCCATTGCCCTACCTGCCTACGCGCACCAGCTCCACGGAATCAGGAACCATCTCACGGCCCTCATGGGGACACACAACCCGAATGAGTATCTCTATAACCTTTTCCTCCCACTCTCCTGGCAATTGCAATACATAAGTAACAGATTCACTGAGCTCAATGACACATTTTCCATTCAGACACCCGTGGGTCGTTCTCGTGTGAAACGAGGTCTCTTCGACTTCGGCGGTGAGATTCTGAGTGGCTTGTTTGGCGTTGCTACAGCCCGTGACATTTCTGGCTTCAAATCTGATCTCATTCATTTGGCTTCAGCCCTAGAATCACAACGCCGAATCATTAAAATCCAACACACTATGTTACAGAAGCTCACAACCCAACTCAATGAAGTCACGTCCACTCTAAACAATTTCACCGATATCTTACAATGCCACCTTTCAGATCTCAACGTTATCTCTCAGTTCTTCTACCTCAAACTCAACATGGATAATCTCCAACTGGCCATTGACTCTCTCCTGTCTCAAGTCTCTACCTTGGTTCGTATCCTGGTCGATGCTATCAATGGACGTGTCACTGCCGATTTAGTACCTGTCTCAGCTCTCCGTTCTGTCCTGGAATGGGCTCACTCCACCTTCGGTCTCTCCCCAGTCCTCCCTTACTCCTCCCTTGAATATTATTATCCTGTTCTCGATGCCACTCTTCTCACTACGTCCGTCGTCGTCCATATTCCTCTCCGTTCTGCCATAACCTTTAACCTTTTCCACATCATTCCCTTCCCTTTCTGCCTCAACAATTCCTTGTTACAGGTATCTGTTCCTTCAGAATATTTCCTCCTCTCCCATGATCATCTTTCCGTTGCCTTCCTTTCTTCCACAGACCTCCAGCAATGTTCCTCCCTTACTCCGACCTCTCGTCTCTGTGCTGCCCACCTTTTCGCTATCTTCCCTAGCAGTGCTACACCCTGTGAGTCTGCTTTAGTTCGCAACCATTCCATCTACTCGGCCTGTTCTTTTGTCCCAGCTCCTGACCTCCCGGTCCACCATGCTCACCTCAACCATGTCCAGTACTTCTTCTTTGCTGTTCCCATCTCTGTCACAATCATGTGTCCTGGTTCTTTCGTTTGCTCTGTCCCCGCTAGTGGTCTCTACAAAGCACCTGACTATTGTACCGTCAAATCAGAGTCCGTCATCACTTATGCCACTCGCTATCACCAAGCTGTTCGTAACCACTCCTATGACATCTTTCAACCAATCGACATGCCTTCAACCCTACCTTCTGCCAACATTACCATCACCTCCCCTCACTTGCGCATGCTCACCTTCCTCAATGACAGTGATTTCATTATGGATCAATTTTCTCTGGCCTTCAGCCGTTCATGGGTTCATCCGACAGTTGTGTTTCCCCCTGTGGTTATCGCTTTCATAGGTTTTCTACTCATCATCTGTGCAGTGCATTGTTGTGTCAGAAAAATGGAACGTCGACTCCAGGAAAACAGAGTCGCTACAGGCATAGTACGCCCTACACACGACGTGGAAACTCCCCGTACTTAGTGCCCTCACATTCCGTGACTACCATTGCCATCTAACAATTACCCAAACTGTGAACAGCACTCTGCCTACTAGAAAATGATGGTATTTCTTGCACGCATTACTGAGTGACAGTGTATCCTACCGAAAATACAAAAAAAAAAAAAAAATGAAGGCAGAACACCAATAGAACTTTCATATCTACTCCTTGTTTATCATGTGTCAAACTATTATTGTGTACTTCCCATTATGTTTATATATCCCTTCGACCCTTACTGGATTTGTACCTATTATTCCTTGTATATCTTATATGTATATATCCTTCTAATTCTCTCCCCTCAACATGGCCATGTCTCCCCTACTGCCCCTGTATCATACTTATCCCTTGTACGACCCTCCCCGGTCCTGCCTTACTACTATCATCACCCACCATTTAACTCCTGGTGTCAGGAGACACCATCTCCGCTACCCGGGGGAGTAGTGTACCCCCTCCACAATATGTCTACCCCCGACGTATATATGTCCCCCCCCAATGCATACATGCCCCCACTAAATTTGCTAGGTCAGCATGCTCTCCCACGCCTGAAGACGGCGTTATTGCATCAATTGATATCGGGCAGCCAAGAAGGGTAGACTATTTTACTGTGAGCTTGTAATAAACTCCTTATCTAGCTGTTTGTACACGGAGTTTCTATCACCAAAGTATTGCAAGTTACACTACATCAGATTTGTCAGGTTGCTCATAGTTTAGATATATTCATTGGACCAAGTTCGTTCGGGAACATTACAGAGTTCAAATTATCAAATCCCGCAATAAATACCCGCACCCTAAATGTGGATCAACATATTTGTCTCCAACCCACCCGCCACATCACCGCACCAATCTACTTTGACCGTTTCTTCCATTTTATGGGATATCCCCCGTCCACCTCAAAATTAACAAGTTAGTGATGGAAGACAACACACTTCACTTTGCCCAGTGCCTACAGAAGTTGGTATCTTCCTTCTCTCATTAGCAACTACACATTAATATGGCACCTCAGCTTCTTCAATTAAGGGATCCTTCCTGTTAAACAAACTGTGGTAGTCCCACGGACATGTAGTAGTCCTAGTTGCTGTCACTAGGTGTTCCTTCGCTGGAGATATGTGGCTGACTGACGATCTTGGTGTCCGATCGCACCACCAAACCTTGCAAGAGAATGAAACAAAACATAAAATCAGTGAAACGTGCTGCCAAACCCTTGAAACCTCCAGAGTGAACCCTCCAACAATCTGAATACCTAAACGGTACTATGAGACAGCATGAAGCTATTTAGCTCATGACAGTTTGTGTATGCGCTTGTGTCTGTGTGTGCGCATGTGTGTGTGTGTGTGTGTATGTGTGTGTGTGTGTGTGTGTGTGTGTGTGTGTGTGTGTGTGTGTTGGAGTCAGTGGGTTGGGTGGGTGTGGTTACTGAGGTTGAGTTGGTGGGTGTGCTAGTTGAGTGCATCGCATGGGTGGGTGGGCAGTGGCAAAGGGGAGTGGGGGCTGGCTTGTTAGGTGTCATTGTGGAATGGCTTGGGGTGGGTTGTAGGGGTAGATGAGCTAGTGTGTGGATATGTTTGGTAGGCTCTGTGGGAGAGTGCTTGGATATGTGGGTGGTCGGTAAGTTAGGTATGCATAGGATGAGTTTGGTGGATGAGTCGGGGTCGAATGGGCGAATTGGATGGGGGAGTGAATGGGGTTGGGTATGTGCATGGCAGGTGGGTCGGTGGGAGGAGTGGGTGGATAGGTTGGGTGGGTAGGCAGAGTGGGATGGGCAGGCAGAGTGGGTGAGTGTTCAGGGAGAGATGGGAGGGTTGTGTGGATGAATGTGATGGATGGCATTCTTGGGTTAGCAGGGTGGGTGGCATTCGTGGTTAATGGGCACGGTGGGTCGCCATAAAGAGTGGGCATAGTGAGTTGCCAGGATGACTGAGTAGATTGAGTAGCCAGGGTGCTCTCGGTGGGTGGCTGGGTTGGTGGGTTAGGTGGATGGATGGGCTCAGAGTGAATAAGTGAGTAGGTCAATGTGTAGAGTGGCACTGTTGGGTAAGGTTTGTGAATGGCAAACGTCGGTTAGCAGGGTGGATGGCTGAAATCGGCGGGCTGGGTGGGTCGCCCAGGTTGCTGAGCAGAGTGACTGGCCAGCGTGAGGTCTGTGGGTTGTGTTGGATGGGTTGACTGGACAGGTGGATGAGTGAGTGGGTGGAAATGCGCCTCTGCGGATGAAAAGGTAGGAGAGGGACTTATGTCTCCCTACAAATTGTTGCTGTTACGTGGGGTTTAGTATATCGCTTAGAAAACGTTGGATGAATATCTGGAAACCAAGCTCTATACATTATGGATACTGTATTGACATCTGCAAAAACTACTATATAATTACTTCTCATGGAACTGGAGATGGATCCATGCACTTGATGATACACCTATAGGTAGGATACATGAAAGTGACACTATATGCGGCAAGACGTGAGAGTGAGCGAAGCTTCATATCTCTGATCTATTGGCCCAACAAATTATTGCTTTGATGGACGTAATGAGGGTGAATTGGGAGGTAGACACGCGTGATTAACATGACCTCTAGTGGCAGATTACCCTGTCCCTCTATTAGTGTTCAGGACTGTATGGACGTCATGAATTTGGTCCTCACACTGCATTATTTCCACATGTGCATCTAGAGCTGACATTTTCTCTGTAACGAAGTAGTAATTAGAAATCATACACCACATTCTCTTTCATTCTGCCATCCTCTGTAGTCTATTTAACTCTCTACTGGTAAGACGCTTTAATCCCGTAAGGGATGGCCATAAATCAAATAGCCTTCATATCGTCGTCTCCTGCCATTTCACTGTCCTGTTCCCAGCTCACACCCCCCTCTCTCATATACCTCTCTACTCCATCCCTCCATCTCATCCTTGGCCTCCCTCACCCTCTTCCCCCCCATTCCACCTCACTCACATACACCCTCCTCGTCAGTCTCTTGCTCTTCATCTTCTCCACATGGCCAAACCATCTCCATGTGTTTCTCCTAACGCTTTCTATCACATCCATAACTAAACCACATTGCTCCTTCACGTCCTCATTGGTCAGTCTGTCTCTCCATGTGACCCCATATGCTCCTCTCAAAAAACTCACTTCCACTGTTCTTACTCTTGACTTGTGTCCCTCCTAGAAGTTCCAAGCTTCACTCCCATAGGTTAGAGTTGGTATCACAATACTGTCATGCAGCAACTTTTTCGCTTCCATGCTCACTTCCCTGTTTCTTACAATTGTTTTCAAAGAATAAACAGCCTTTCTTCCTTGCTGTACCCTTTCAAGTACTTCACCCTCTAAACTTCCATCCTTACACACCATACTACCCAAGTAGTCAAATGCATTCACATTTTCCATTTCCTCCTCATCCAACCTCACTGTACATTCAGTGACTTCTTTTCTGTCGAAGATCATAACTTTACTCTTCCATACACTCACCTTTAGATTCCGTTTCTTACACACTCACAAACTCATTCACCAAGCCTTGCAGCTCCTCTTCGTCTTTACTTAACAACACAGCATCATCTGCAAACAACAGTACAGGGAGTTTCCAAACACTGCCCTCTCTCATTAAGTCTGCTCCAATATCCACTGTTCTATCTTGTATCTCTTTTATAACCTCATCCATATACACATTGAACAACTATGGAGACATGACACATCCCTATTTCAGCCTAACCTTCAAATAGAGAATTTCGCTCAGTTCGTTGTCGACATGCACTGCGCACACCCTCATACATACTCTTCATGGCATTCAACAACTTCTCATTTACTCCATTTATTCTTAATGCTTTCCACATTCCTTGTCTGTCCACCCTGTCATATGCTTTCTCCAAATCCATGAAGGCCGCATACAACTTCTTTCTCTTCTCTAAAAACTTTTCGACTAAAGACCTAAGAATGAATATCTGATCTACACAACCTCTTCCCTTCTTAAGCCCTATCTCTTCTTCTCCAACTACTTCCTCCGTAATTTCCCTAACTCTGTCAATAAATATTCCACCATATACATTTCCTATTACACTAAGAAGACAAATTCCCCTGTGATTACCACACACTTCCTTTTCCCCTTTTCCCTTGTGCAGGGGAATAATTATACCTGACTTCCAATCCTTCAGGACTTTACCTTCCTTCCAGGCCAATCTGTAAATTTTCCTCATTCATTCTACAACTATCTCTCTTCCATGCTTCCGCATTTCACCACACGCCATCAATTTCTGGGGCTTTCCCCTTTTGACTTTCTTCATTGCTTCCACAACTTCCATCCTACAGATTTCTTCCTCTTCTCTCACGTCCCTCTTTCTCCCGGCCATTCCCCAGCCACTTATTTTCACATTATTTTCATTCTTTATGTCCAACAATTCCTTAAAGTGTTCTCTCCATCTGCTCACTTTTTCTCCTTATTCCACTAGTAATCTACCATTATTATCTTTCACACCCCGACTAACTTCTTTATCACCCTTTCTAACTCTCTTTACCTTTATCCAGAACATTTTCTTACATTCCCTACACTTTACTCTCACATTCTTTCCAAATTCCTTATCCACTCTCTTCTTACTCTCTGTTATTAGTCTTTTCACGTCTCTTTTCCTCGCTATCTATAACTCTCTCTTCTGTCTTTCAACTTCTTTCACACCCCTGTTTCTCATCCACTCACTATATACTTTCTTCTGTTGTGACATAGCCTGTCTCACCTCTTCATTCCACCATGCTGTTCCTTGCATTCCCTTTCATATTTTCTTCACCCCACACACCAGCTCACATGATGCACAGATTTTTTCTGTGAATATCCTGCACACACCTTCCACGTCCCCCATCTGCTCCAAATCATATTTACCCAACCGTTCCTCCACTTCTCTCTTATAATCTGCTTTTTTTTTTTTCCATCCTCTTGCAATCTTTCTACCCTTCTTGTATGAAATACTTCCTCCTGTCCTTCCCTGCTATTCCTCCATTTCATTTGAACCTTGACTTTCACCACCACCAAGTGGTGGTCAGAAAGTTCACTCTCCCAACCTCTATATGCTCTTGCATCCATTACACACCTTCTCAGTCTGTCATCCACACACACGTAATCAATGACTGCCTTCCGTTCATTCAGTACACCAACCACCCTTCTCGTCACTCCCCACGTATACCTGTGAATAAATTTTGTGTCTGAAGAGGGTATTGGCTATCACCAACCCCCTACCGACACAAATGTCCAATAGAGCGCTGCCATTCTCATCTATTTCTGCAGGCGCACGCCACTCACCAGCTATTCCATTCACATTCACATTCCCTACTTTTCCTTTCATATCTCCAGTCAAAACACTCTGATTCCTTTCAAACTCTTCCATGCATGCTTCTACATTTGTCCAAAACTCTTCTTTCAATCTGCTTGCACGAATTTGCACTGGCGCATACACACACACACAATTGCCCACATTTGTAGTCCAACTTTCAATCATACCTACACAATTCTTTAGCCAACTGATCCATAATCTCTTATATACTCCTTCCATCTCTTGCGCACAACAATACACACACCTTCTTTTGCCCTCTCATTCTCACCCACTCCCACACATATACCCCTTCTATACTTCCATTCTCTCCCACTCCCACTCCTCTATTTAATCTTGGTTAATCGACATATATCCACTTTTGCACCCTCAAGCACCTGGACAATCTCTTTTTCACTTCATCATTGGCACCCCTTACATTCAATGTCGCAGTCCATACCATGTCTTTTGTTCGGTCCTTAGTCGTCACCTTTTGGTCAGTCCTGGTCCGAGCCCTTTCGTCCGTATTTTTAGTTTGTTGTTTTTCCGGGGAGGGGCACTAAACCTCCGCCGACCCACTTGTTCTCATGTAGGGAACACATATTGATTAGATATAAGGTTATCACTCAGCGTTGTCAGTGATGTCCTGGTTTACAGGAAATCATTTTGGCTTACCACTCATTGTAGAGCTTCTCTGAAAACAGAGTACTAGAGTACCTTTATAATAAGTTGGTGGATGATGGGCACCCCCACCTCTGTAGTAAAATAGGTTATTGCCGTCTACAAGTTGAATTAAATTTTCTCGATTTCTGTGCATCTCTCTCTCAGATCTATAATATCGGAATAATCATTTTCTAATTCAGTCATTGAAGCATAAAATTTCTGATCTTCTCTGATATCCTTTTTATCGTTCACGTAGATTTTCATGTATTTCAGCTTGTTTAATGTCCATCTTAGTGATCTGCCGAGACTGTGCCGACTGGCCTTCAGTGGCACACTGTCTGTAAGTAATGGAAGCAGTGCAGTTGGAGTTTCAGGTAACGATGATCCAACAGGAATGCACGAATTTTCATTACTAGGGTCATTCTTGTTCAGATGGGGATAATTATGGCAAACTAATTTCACCTCCCTGCTGCATAGTTTCTGGTGAGGTGAAATATTTATGGCACCTTGTTCAGTATATTCGGCGGGGTCCTATGTATCTATAGGGCCCATGAACTCTACGCCGTCTAGTACAGTGCCTTATAAATGTATGAAGTGTTCCCTTATGTGTCACCTGGAGACAAGCTAGAAACAAATGAGATCCTGTCCCTGGATCTATCTATCTGGTTATTTTTCGATCTATAACATGGATTATAATTATACTACACATATAATACACCCTGAAAGTAGTAAAAGTATATGCACCGAATTCTCAAAGCTCAGATGAAGGAATAGAAACATTCTATGATGACGTCATCCAGATTATGGAAGAAGAAACTACCATAGTCATGGGAAAATTCACTGCAAAATTCGAGAATCGAAAAATTAAGAAGCAGGTATGGGAAAATTTGAAGTGGGAGAAAGGCGTGAGAGAGGAGAAATGGTGGTAAATGTTCATGAAATGAATAACATAAGAATAATAAACACATTCTTTCACAAAAGAACAGGGAGAAAATGGACCTGGAGAAGTCTTCATGGAGAAATAAAGAATGAAATCGACATCATTGAAACATAAGAATAACACGATCATAAATTTCACGGATATCAACAAAGTAAATATATGAAATGGTGAGCTACACAGCCAGATTCAATTTCAGAAGTGAAAGATAGATTATCAAAAATATAAAGATATGCCAAATAAATGTAAGCAAGAACAAAGAAGCCTTACAGTTAAAAATAGCGAACAAACTTCAGGCCCTAAATTATACTAAGTGTGACATTGTTGAGTTGAATGACAGACTGAGAAAAAATGCTAAGAGATACAGCAGAGGTAGTAGGGAAAGCTAATACAACCAGTATCATTAAGTATTCAGAAAAGGTACTCGAGCTCATGAAAAGAAGAAAATAAATGAAAGTAAAAACATAGAAAGATGAAACAGAATGACTGGAATTACAAAAGGTTATGAACATGAGACAAATAACAGAAAAAACGGAAGAGAATCATGAATCAGATAAAGAATATATAAAAAAGGTTAAAAGTTTGAAACAGGTCAGAAGTAAAATGGCACAAGGAATGCAACAAATTATATCACTGAAAGACAAAAAACGGTGAAATAATTAAATTCAGAGATAAGATGGTGAAGATAATTGATTATATGCATCAAAGACAATATTACCAATAGCTAACTTTTCAGTTGGCACAATTAAATTACCTGAGTTAACACTAGATGAAGTAAATATTTCTCTTAAAAATATGAAAAAAAAAAAAAAAAAAAGGCCCCAGGAGAAGATGGAATGGTAGCAGATTTACTGACGGATGCAGACACCCTTTACGGGATTAAGGTGTCTGGCAATAGATTGATTAAAAAAAAAAAAGTAAAATTTCCAAAACATGGTGTAATGCAATAGTTATGTTACTTTACAAAAAAGTATGTTCAGAATATCTTAGTAACTATCGACCCATTAACTTATTATCAGTTAATTACACACTCTTCACTAAAGTCCATTCAAACAGAATAACAACAAATCTGAAAGAAAATCAACCTTGTGAACAGGCAGGATTCCGAAGCAGGTATTCGACTTCTGATCATCTACACATAATGAATCAGCCAACTGAGAAAACTACAGAATATAATAAACTACTGTGCTTTGGTTTTGTTGATTACAAAATGGCTTTCGACTCAGTGGAGCACATAGCAATAATTCTAAATTCAGTGCAAGGAAAAGGAGTAATGAGAACATTGTAAATCACATAAAAAAATACATATGGAGGGAACTGCTACAGTTAAATTACATAAAACTTGGAACAAATTGAGAATGAGAAGGGCGTGCGTCAGGGAGATGCAATTTCAACAACATTATTTACAGCATGCTTAGAAAGTATTTTCAGAGATCAAGTCGGGTTGAACAAATGAGTTAACATAGATGGAGGAAAGCTAAACCATTAAAGATTTGCAGATGCCCTTGTCCTAAGCCCAGAAACGACAGCGACATTGCAAGAAACTTTAAATGACCTGAGCAGAGAAAGTCTCAGGGTATGGCTTAAGATGAACCGGAGTATAACTAATGTTTAATCCAAATATACCAAAGAGCGTCAACAGAATATGCGAAGAAATTCTTGAAGAAATCAACAAATACAATTACTTGGGGCAAATACTAAGACTAACAAAAGATCATGATAGCGAAATAAAAGATGCATTACAACTGGATGGAAAGCTTTTGGTAAACATACAGTCATCATGAAAAGTAGCTTGCCAATTTGCATTATGCGAAAAGTATATGAGGAATGTATAAATCTAGCTATGATGTACGATTGTGAGACATGAAAACTGACAAAATCGATGGAAAACCGACTACCCTGTTCTCAAAGTGCGATGGAAAGATCAGTGTTGCGAATATCTTTTATGAGACAGGAAATGATCCATTTGTGTGAGAGAGCAGACTAAGTCAAAGACATTACTGAAGTTATAGAAGAACAAAAATAGATGTGGGTAGGTCATACAGCAAGAATAAGGGATAACCAATGGAGCAAGAGGGTGACTGACTAGACACAAAGAGATTGTAAGTGTAGCAGAAAAAGGGCAAACATGAGGTGGAGAGATGAGATAAAGGAGTAATATAAAGAAGTAATGCAGGCAAAACGTGGCAGAGATTGGCTCAGTCAAGGAATTCGTGGAGAAGGTTGGGGGAGACCTTTATGTATATATATATATATATATATATATATATATATATATATATATATATATATATATATATATATATATATATATATATATATACATTTATTTAAAAAAAAAAGAACAGAGGAAGGAAAAACAAATGATTAAAAAAAATAATCCATACACCAGATTACTGGTGTCCTCCATTCATAAAATATCTGTAACAGTTGGACTTGAACTACTGTTGGTTGAAGTTTGGAGGGAAACAACTCTGTGGAAGCGATTTCCAGAGAGAAGCAGTTCGGGGAATGAAAGAATTCTGATAGGCAGGAGTTCTGCAATATGGCTGAGTGACGTTCCGGTCATGAGCGCTGCCAGATGCCCGTGTAGCACTAGGGAAGGCATGGAGAGGTTGCACAATGGATGCAACGTCGTCTGAACATTTGCCATAAAAATACCTGTAAAATAATGCAAGGAGGCAACATTCCTTCTTCCTTGTAGGGGACGTAGTTTATTTATAATAGCAGGATTACTAATAATTCCAGCAGCTTTGTTCTGAATTTTGTCTAGTTGTTTTAATGCAATCTCTCCTCATTCACTCCACAAGGGTGAGCAATATTCAAGCTGAGAGCGCATATGACTCATTTAAATTATGGCTAAATGCTCGTCAGTGAAGAAGTTACGGACTCTGTACAATAATCCAAATTTCTTTGAGGCGGTTTTAGCAAGTGATCTGACATAAGAGGTCCAGCTGAGGGCACTGTTAAGTGAGACACAGAGAATTACAATACTTCTGGAGTTAAGAATATTAGTAGCATTGAAGGTAATATACGAATCTGGCAATATCTGTCTATTAGTAAATTGTCTATTGGTAAAGGTTGTTTTGTTCCCATTCATTGATCATAGATACTGTAAGTCTTGTTTTATGGAGATGGCTGTACTGAGTTGAGAGTTAGAATTATCAGACTTTGTAAATGGGTGTCTGAGTGTGAATGAACTATGAAGTGCTGAGTCATCTACATATGAATGGATGGGATTGTGGGTGACAGATAAGAGCTCATTAAGATGAACCAGGAACAGGGTTGGCGCCAGAAATGATCCCTGTGGTACGCCGGCATTAACTGAGTGGAAATTGGAATATACATAATCTACTTTTACTCTTATTTTTCTGTTGCTGAGATATGAGGAAAGCAGTGGAACAAAAAATCGTTGCCATAGCAAGGGAGTTTGTACGGCAGGGAGCGGTGCCATACTCTGTCGAAAGCTTCAGAAATATTAAGGGCTACTGCATGAGTTGCTCCACATAGGTCAATTGATTGATGAATGGTAGGAGTCAGGAGAGTATGTCAATGGTGGATCTTTCGTGGCTAAAACCATATTGTCTATCACTAGTTAAGTTGTTGGCTTGAAGATATTTAACCATGTGCTTATTAATCAAAGATTCAAATACTTTACCAGGAGAAGATGTGACAGCTATTGGTCTGTAATCAGAGGGATCAGAGGAACTTCCTTTCTTTGGAATTGGGTGGATATTGGCTTCTTTCCATGAATTAGGGAATGAAAAGTAATTATGCATAGTCTGAATAGTTTAGCTAGAACAGAGACAAGCTCCGGGGAACACATTTGCAAAACAATTGCAGCAATTCCATCAGGTCCTGGAGCTTTGTTGGTAGGTCAATTGTCTAGGATGGATTTTACGTGTTTTGTCTGAATTTTAAGTGGAACAATTTCTGGAGAGTCAAGTTCAAGTACTGGGACGTTCTGGCTGACATCCTCTATGGTAGAATTTCTGGCAAATGTACTAGCAAAGATATCTGCTTTCCCACGCGGGTCATTGGTAACGTTACCATCTGAAGATTATAGTGGGGGAATGGATGATGTCTTGTTAAAGTTATTACTGAAAGAGTTGAGAGCTGATCAGAATATTCTATTGTCATTTGGGTTGTTAAGTGGTTTTGATGCTTGATTTTGAATAAAGTTTGGATTAGCAAGATTTATTACAGCTTTTGCATGGTTTCTAGCAATTTTAAATTGAGAGAGTGATTCAGATGTTTTTTATTTTAACCCAAGATGTCCCATCAACGTAGGGATACGTTGCAACATTTTGCATTTGCCAGTTTCGACGACGTACTGGTACGTTGCACAATTGCATGGTTCATAATTTGCACAATTTTCAATTTCTGTGCGTGATTTTTCGTACATATACACGGGACACCTTCCTCTATTCCTCTACAAGATGCCAAGCAGGGACAATGCCTTACACCGCATAACCTCCCCACCCCCTGCACGCCATTGTCTCAGCAATTCACCTGTTACCAGTGACCTGGCCAATTAAGACATTCAGGCCCGGAGTGATTCCCCAATCGATGACAATATGGAGGACAAAGTTTACATAGCATTAGAGGAAAAATCAGTCAGAAATGATGATCAGGTAATGTGGCAAAAAAAGGTCAGGTATGGTGATGAGTTAGTGAGTGAAACAATGTTTATAATACCTATATTACTGTTTGAAAACCAATATACTCTCATACTACATATAAATTTGTACCAAGTAAATAAATAAATACCGTTTATGAGTGGTGTGAAATAGTTACCCTCCCATAGAACTCGTTTTCTTTGGTGCCAGCCTGTTAGAAAACCCAGTAAGGTAAGGTGGTACTGCTACCTGGATCGAGTATTTTAAACCTCAGGTGAGCGATTTGTCTATGAATTTTCGATGTTTCTCACCAAAAGCGGAGGTTTTAGCCAAAAAAAAAAAAAAAAATGAAAATACCTCAGGATTTCGGGGTGTCGGAGGTGCGAAATAGCTCGGGATGTGACGGGTTAAGTAAGAGTTATATGGTAATGGCTTTTGGGCTGTTGCTCTGGCACAGTTGCTATCAAACCTTGTATATATATATATATATATATATATATATATATATATATATATATAAGAGTCAAGTGGGGTTGGTGGAGGATTAGTGCCCCTCCCTGTAAAACAATAAACTCTAAGCCATTGGCCACCCCGTCTGGGATACATGGCGTCTGGCAATGAATGAATTATATATATATATATATATATATATATATATATATATATATATATATATATATATATATATATATATATATATAAAATCGCACTGTTTCCTGTATTTGAATGCAAATGCTATAATATGGGTAACCTTAGTTACTTCTCTTTGAACTTGCTGGTTTTCTCTATTGATCGATTATAATAATAAATAAATACTGTAAATGCATGTAAATAGAACTGTTTGACAATTGCTTTTTATTATATAGACATTGAAATTTTTTTAAATTTTTTTTGCACATAAAGTTCATTTTTGTACAGTATTTTCTTGGATATTTTCCCCCAGAGCAGTTGCGCTCACTATTCTTAAAATAGTTGTCCCTGGTTAGAGAGCAGAGGAAAACCTGAGATCGTTAATACCTATTGAAACGGTTTTTATAACCCAGCAATTACGTTCTCTTTATTAATTCTTATTATTGATAACTTAAATGCTACTGTGTTTAACCCTCGTGGACAACTATATTGTAAATACCTGCAATTACTTGCGAATTTCCACTGACTAAACTGCGTCTGCATGTCAGATGACGTGTCTGAAGATGAAAAGGCCCTCATATAGAAGCAGATGTAGTTTTAGCATATTTTCATAGGTAAAGGGAATATTTGGTTTGGCTGTAGTTTAATTAAAACTAAGATTAATTAGTTAGATTCGCCCTGTATATATCATGATGTAATCTAACTGCATTCAGCATTGTAATTAAATAATAGTTGGCACCTCTACAATTCTACGAGGGAGATAGAGGCCCGCCATTTATACGCACTTTGCTCCTAGACTTCGTCAAGCTAGCAGCTTGTATATACACATCTCAAGGATGCTTGGATGCCCAGGCAACCGACCTAAAGTCAGCCTCGTCGTCATTCTAGTTATGTAATCTTTACGAATTGGCCAATTCAGTGGGGGATTAGCTAGGAGATAGGAGATTAATAATTAAGTGAGTTAAAGTATCATTTATGGTACACTTAAACCTAGTAAGAGACTTACGTGAATTTACTTGAGGGTAAATGTTTGGTGCCTCGAGTGAGGACCTACGACTTTTTTTTTTTCTATGTGTCTGACTCTGGGCATAGGCTTCACAGCCTGCTCCCAAGGCCCAGTAGTCCTCCTACATACCATACACCTCTACACGTCACCACTTCGGCGCTAACACCCACCATCCATATTGAATACATGGTAGGGCTGTCTCATACAGGACTGGTGTATTGGTATTAGCGGGGATATTTTTACATGTCGGCGGGTCTTCTGGTAGATCAGTAAAGTCTGAATTCGTGAAATTCAAATCCTTAAACTGTTTCCTGCCCCAGCCGGGATTTCAACCTGGGTCCGGTAGGACTGCAGGCCACCTCTCTACCAATTGAGCCACCGCCTCCCCCTGTATACTACTAGAAAAATGTTACTACAATAGCAGTTTATACTGACTCCTCAAACCATGCTTGCAAGTAATTAACTTATATTCTACATGCAGGAAGTACTGGCTAAGAATAGCAATATGAAACAAAAGAGCAACATATATATATATATATATATATATAAAGCAATATATATATTGCAGTACGATAAATAGTGGTGGTGGTGGTGTCGGTGCTAGTTGTGGTAGGATTGTTGTGGTAGGATTGTTGTGTGTGTGTGTGTGTGTGTGTGTGTGTGTGTGGAGCCACGTGTAACCTCTTCAGTCCGAGTTTGTGTTTATATATATATATATATATATATATATATATATATATATATATATATATATATGTGTGTGTGTGTGTGTGTGTGGAGCCACGTGTAACCTCTTCAGTCCGAGTTTGTTTGTATGTGTGTGTGTGTGTGTGTGTGTGTGTGTGTGTGTGTGTGTGTGTGTTGATGGAGCCATGTGTAACCTCTTCAATCAGAGTGTGTGTGTGTGTGTGTGTGTGTGTGTGTGTGTGTTGTTGGAGCCATGTGTAACCTCTTCAATCCGAGTGTGTGTGTGTGTGTGTGTGTGTGTGTGTGTGTGTGTGTGTGTGTGTGTGTGTGTGTGTGTGGATGGAGCCAAGTGTAACCTCTTCAGTCCGTGTGTGTGTGTGTGTGTGTGTGTGTGTGTGTGTGTGTGTGTGTGTGTGGATGGAGCTATGTGTAACCTCTTCAGTTCGAGTGTGTGTGTGTGTGTGTGTGTGTGTGTGTGTGTGTGTGTGTGGATGGAGCCATGTGAAACCCCTTCAGTCCGTGTGTGTGTGTGTGTGTGTGTGTGTGTGTGTGTGTGTGGACGGAGTCACGGCACCCTCCACACGTGTCACTCTCTTCCTTGCTTACGCAGTTGTATTTTTCCTTTTTTTTTTTTTTCCTTTCTGTGTCTCTATATCTTCGTCACTCCGTTCATCAGTCTGCTTTGAGATAAAACAAAGCTTCCTTCTGTGTACTGAAGCCCTCCCTTGTTGGCTACGAGGGGCAGAAGTATCGATCTCGTCACTCGAGTCTTGAACAAAAACAGTGTGTGGCCTGTGCTCCCGACAAACTGCTTGAGAGATACTGACTGAAGGCAAATGGTGAGGGTTCTGTGAAGGTGTGTACAAAAGATGAGTGTGTGCATGTGGGGCTAAAGAAAATTGACTAGTTGGCATCTTTTACCAGGTCCGCTCTAGCTAGCCACGCCCCCTTACCACAACCTATCCTTACACGCACAGAGATATAAAAAGTCGGTAGCTTCCTGAGGAAAAAAATCGGCATAAAACTGATATTGCACTTACATTAGCAAAGTTAATTCCCAGTTTAGGAACCTGCTGTAACCCGGTAAGCTCAGAAACAAAACCAACCCAAGCAAAGGAGGAAAAAGAAAAGTCCTGATTAATCCTCACTTAGTCATGCCTTCGTGTAATTACGAAGCATAATCTGAAAGACTTTATCTTGTCAAACTTTGCAGTAAGGAGGGCATAGGCAAAGGCATTACTGATAAGAACCTTGTTTATATAAGAATTTAAATGACAGAACCAAATGTTTTTATAGTCACAAATCCCTGTTATTATACAAGGTGTCCAGTGAGTTTTGTCATTATCAACTGGTGACGATTATTCAAGACATTCTAAGCCAAAAAAAAAAGTTCCATTAACATGTTCTTTTGCAATAGTAATACGCAATTGTTCGGTATTATTATTAATAGAAAATTGTCTTTATTGCGTTAAGAAAGAAATCTTCGTTATATTGGAAAACTAATATAATATTTCATATAAAAATAATTTATTTCATACATAACATTAATGACAAAACTCGCCGGACAACCTGTACATTCAGATGCCCATTCTGTGCACTGAAAACAGTTGTTTTGTCTGATGAAAATACTGTTTCCACAACAATGACAACAAAATCTATAGAACTACCAAGTAATACTGAAATTAACACAATTGTTATGATAGTGCCACTATGGATAACTTAAAGGGGACTGAAAGCTTACATCTTTTACTTCCACTAAAAATCTAATGTTCTAAAAGCAAAATGCCAGCACTTGTAAAACAGTCCATATGATCTTCACACAAAACAGGATTGCGAAGGTTGTTTCCTAGTCTTGGTAGATTTAAAACAGGGCACGAACTTTGCTTCAAAAAGAGCGTGACATTGTCATTTGATAGGTGAAAGTTAAAACATGGGCAAAAGAAGTAAACACTCTTGTTGTTAATCGAACTAGCTCCGTCTGGCAACTCGTTCCTCGTCTTTCCATTCTTTGAAGTTAACCTGGGTGATGCGTAGAGGAAAATCTCATTTTTTTACAACTTAATAGGAAAGCACCACTTTGTGTAGACAAAGTGTAACAGATATTCAGAAATATGCCTTAAAACATGAGAACCAGTTAACTCGTAAACTGCTGAATGCTTTTGAAAACCTTAATCCCTAGTAGATGTTGAAAAAAAAAAAATCGACTCTTAAGAATATTTATAAAACATATTTCAGCCTCTTAGAAATGGTATAGTGCACATATTTGCCAAATATTTCTTCTCTACTCCCTTGCATTTCCATGTACTGGCACTCGGAAATTTTTCCTTGGCTCGAATGGCAACCTTATCCTACCGGAGCGAGAGGGAGGAGAGATGGTAGGGAGGGACGGACGAAGGTGTAGTGTCCTCGTTGTCATGGAGATGGTGTATATAGAGTCCCCAGTTTTCATGGAGACAAGTCAGCAGTCTTCCTTTGGTTATGCATTTGTTTCTCTCTCTCTGTTACCTAAAGAGTAATTGCTTGGTATATATATATATATATATATATATATATATATATATATATATATATATATATATATATATATATATATATATATATATACCTCAGTTTGCTTCCCCCCAAGGAAAGGGAGGTAGCCGAGACAGGACGACTCACTCTCCATTTACTCATCCATTCAAACACATTCATTCGCATCTTAGCCCCAGAGGGGAGAACGGACAGATCCTCACCGCACCACACCGCACAAGGGTCAACTGCGCAATGGAATCAGTGACATCCGCAGCAGGGCCTGACAGCAGAACTAGTTTACCCCTGCCACATCATAACAGACCCATCCCCATACCTGCACCTGACCTGACTAGCTGATCAGATATATATATATATATATATATATATATATATATATATATATATATATATATATATATATATATATATTGTTATGGAACAGAGAGAGATAATGAACACTTTAAGTGAGAATACTAAAAATCACTACTGTCCCGCAAAGTTCCAGGTTCCAAACAAAAGAGTTAGGTAAAATTACAAGTTAAAGTTTAATGCTCAAACTAACAACTAAACATTCAGGACTCATAAGGATAATGTAATGGCAAAAAAACAGGTTAAATATATGGTTAACTGCAATAGCCTCTATTAACACGAAATTAGCAAGAGTAAATTTATCTAAGTCAGCCTTGATAAAATGAGAAAACCGGATAATGCTCAGTTAATGCAAGATATATTATTACAGATACAAAATATTATTACTACTGGCTGACAGTAAAAGCTTTACATTAATCACAAAAACCTCACCAGGCCTACGAATTAACACCTTATGCTATACAGTACAAGAAAAAATGTAATAACACCCACACTCAAACCACACAGCAGCTAGATGGTTGGAGACTTCCCGAGCACTCACAAAAATAATAACAACTGTACAGGGGAGGACAGAGATGTGAACAAAATGAGGAGTAGATCTAAGTGGCAATTAATGCAGAGACTGAGCTCATTATATAGGGGCCGGCAGAGCTTCATACAACTTGTAAGAAGGAAGCACAAATGAAGCCATAGGGGACAAAGAGTTGACACTCCTGCTCTGAACAACAGAAAGAACGACTTACTCTACTATAAGGGGAGAAGGGAGGAGTGAGGTAGAACACGGAAGCTTGGTCTCTATGGAAGCCACGAGGCGAGTCGTGATCAAATATGCAGCATACTGTACGTTAGAATTATACAAAGGATGATGAAATCATGGGCTATGTAACACCTCCCCACAAAAAAAAAAAAAAGAAATTTACAAGGAAATTTCTTATTACTCTAAAACAATCTGTCTAAAGTCTAGATAAGCAATCTGCAATAACATTTTCTTTCCCCTTGACATGTTGTATGTCTAATGAATACTCCTGAAGAAGTAGACTCCATCTTGTCAATCTCTGATTTTTATCTTTAAACTTACTAAGGAATTTCAGTGGGTTATGATCGGTATAAATGACTATGGGGTCAAAACCAGAACACAAATAAAATGAAAAATGCTGTAAACCCAAAATCAAGGCCAAAAGCTCTTTCTCAATAGTTGAGTAGTTCTTTTGAGGTGGAGTGAACTTCTTACTGTAATAAGATACAGGGTGTTCAATACCCTGATCATCCTCTTCCAGCAAAAAAGCCCCAGCTCCTGTATCACTTGCATCAACAGCCATCTTAAAAGGCTTAGCAAAATTTGGAGTAGCGAGCACTGGCTGACTTAATAGGATAGCTTTAAGTTTGCTGAAAGAGGATTCACAGTTATCGGTCCAGACAAATTTAACTCCCTTTTTCAGTAGGTCTGTAAGTGGTGATACAAGAATTGAAAAGTTAAGAACAAATCTCCTGTAATAACCTACCATTTCCAAAAATCTTTGTAGCTCTTTCCTACTTTTAGGTCTGGGAAGATCACTTATAACCTGAACCTTAGCTGCTGGTGGTGCAACGTGTCCATCACCAATTACGTACCCAAGGTACTGAACTTTAGCTTGACCAAACTCACACTTTGATAAAGTAGCTACAAGATTAGCCTGAACCAAACGCTCAAGAAATTTACTGACATGGCATAGGTGATCTTTCCAGTTGTCACTGAAGATTAATACATCATCAGTATAAACAACACACCCTGCCAAACCCTCTGTTACAACATTCATGAGCTTCTGAAATGTGGATGGTGCATTCTTCATACCATATGGCATTACAGAACATGCAAAAGTCTTTCCTAGTGTTACAAAACGTGAGATCTCCCTAGCACGTTCAGTCATAGGTACTTGCCAGTATCCCTTTAACAAATCAAACTTACTTATGTACCTAGCCTTTCCGATCTTGTCTATGCAATCTTCCACGCGAGGGAGAGGGTGTCTGTTTTGGTTATCTAATTAACACGTCTGTAGTCGATGCAAAGCCGCTGTGACCCACCTGGCTTAGGGACTAGAGTGACAGGAGAACTCCACTCGCTCTGACAGGGCTCAATCATCTTGTGGTCCAACAGGTAGCCAAGCTCCTTCTGGATGAGAGGAACTTTCACTGGGTTCACACGGTAAGGAGGCAGTTTAACTAGCTTTGCGTCTCCAACATCGACATCATGCATCAACACAGTGGCTCTTCCCGGAGTGGCACGTAACACTTGCGGGTACTCCTGCAGTAATGCCGAAAACTCCTGCCTTTCCTCGGGAGGTAGATGAGAAAGCTTAGTCTGGAGATCATTCATGATATCAGGATTCTTCCCCAAACTATCACTCAGGCTCATGCTGCATGGGAGAACTTCACTTGCAGACTCGGGTGGAACAGCTACAGTACAGTGCAGACTGGGTTATTTTCGTCTCGCCTGTGATATAACTTTAGCATGTTGATGTGACAAAGTTGTTTGTTCTTTCTACGATCTGGTGTGGCGATGACATAGTTGACATCACTGAGTTTCTTCTCCACGAAATAAGGACCACTAAACTTGGCTTGAAGAGGTTGCCCACGCACCGGTAGCAGAATCAAAACCTGATCTCCTGGCTGAAAGTGGCGTAACCTGGACTTCTTATCATACCAAGTCTTCATCTCCTGAGCAGCTCCTAAATTCTCTCTTGCCAGCTGTAAAGCAGTGGACAGCCGTTCTTTGAACTTCATCACATACTCCAGCAGGTTGACGTCGTCTTCCTCCGACAGTCAGCATTCCTTGAGTAGCTTAAGGGGTCCTCTTACTTCATGGCCAAACAGTAGTTCAAAGGGTGAGAAGCCCAGTGATTCATTTGGAGATTCTCTTGCGGCAAATACAACGAATGGAAGACCTTTATCCCAGTCTTTCTGACGTTCCAAACAGTATTTCTTGAGCATCGATTTGAGTGTTTGATGATATCTCTCCAACGCTCCTTGGGTCTGGGGATGGTAAGCTGAAGACGTGATCTGGGTGATGCCCAACTCTTTCAGAGACTGCTTGAAAACATTTGACATGAAATTACTTCCCCAGTCTGACTGTACCTCCTTGGGCAGACCAAACTTTGTGAAGAACCCTAGCATTTCCTTAACCACATTCTTTGCTGAGATATTTCTAAGTGGAATGGCTTCAGGATAACGAGTAGCCATATCAATCAGGGTCAACACATAAGAAAATCCTGAAGAAGTCTTAGGAAGAGGGCCCACAATATCCACCAACACACGGGTGAAAGGCGCCTCAAAAGGAGGAATGGGAACTAGAGGTGCAACCTTTTCGGTCTGATTACACTTCCCCACAACTTGACAGGTGTGACAAGACTTACAATACCAGGAAACATCTCTGAAGATACCTGGCCAGTAGAAGTGTTTCAAAATGCGTGCCACAGTCTTCCCCACTCCAAGGTGCCCTGCCAAACTGGAATCATGACCCACTCTAATGATATCCTGCCTACAAACACGAGGGATGACAACTTGACGTACAACCTCCCATTCACAGTCGGCTGATGCTGTTGGGGGTCTCCACTTTCTCATAAGTACTCCTGACTTTATATAATAACAAGTAGAAGCACCAGCTGACTCTTTCTCACTGCAAGCAGAGTTAGCTAGACCTTTCAACTCAGGGTCAGCAACCTGCAACTCAACCAACTCTTGACGAGACAAATTATCAACACTACGGTGTACTGCCTCATCTGGTGAGTGGTCCAAATTAGCAAGAAAAGTGTCAGCTAGGATAACATCATCATCATCATTATCCTCTAAGTCACCAGTAACTTTAGACTTAGCCCTAGTGACAGCACATGCAGAGAACACGTCAGGGACATCACAATCCTGGGTCGCAGTCACTGGTTCACTAGACAACTGAGGAGCTGGACACACTTGACTTCCAGCAATATCATTTCCAAGTAAGAAAGTTACCCTGACATTGGGAGTGTCTCAACCAACCCAACCATAACGGAACCATTAACAAAACCAGACTCTAAATTCACTCTGCACAGAGGGACAGAGAAGTAATTATTCCCTACACCTTGTAAGATTACAGTTTTATCAGAGGAATTAACATTAGAGCCTAGAACACTGATCAGCATAAGGGATTGGCAAGCACCTGTATCACGATATATTTTAACTGATTTCCTGTTATTACTGTCCAGAGGACTGACAAAACCATCAGACAGGAAATTAGCACGAACTCGAGTGTCACCCACGTTACTGCTCAAAAAGAGGAGATTCATCATGAGAATTTAATTTACCACTGAAAGCAGGTTCAATTAACTCGGTTAAAGAACTCTGGGAACTCTCAAGGGTGGACACTAGACCAATTGACTGAATATTTAAAGACTCCTTTTTGTTCACATCACGCTGTCTCCTGAAACATTTCTCCGTAGTATGACCAAGCTTACTACAATAAGTACATTTACTTTTCTGAAATCTAGAGGTGGAGCTGGTATTTACTTCCTGAGAAACATCATCTTTATTCTCTTTCCTGTTACCTGTACTCTGAGTAGAGGCAACGTACTTACTCTCAGCTTTCCTTTTTTCTTTAGAATATCTCTTGTGAGTGAGAACATATTCATCAGCAAAACTGCAGCATCAGACAAATTATCTATTCTTTTCTCATCAAGATATAGGCTTACATCTTTATTAATACACCTTTTGAAATCCTCCAGCAAAATCATCTGCTTAAATTTACCAAAATCAGAATCCACTTTCTTAGAATTTAACCACTGCTCTAACAGATCTTCTTTGTTTTTTGCATACTCAACATGGGATTGCTTATCTTGTTCATAAGTTGTCCTAAATTTTACTCTATAGGCTTCAGGAACAAGCTCATAGGCCTTAAGAATCAAGCTCTTAACTACATCATAATTATCAGATTGATCCTGAGGCAAAGATGCAAAAGTTATTTGAGCTTTACCGGTGAGAACAGTTTGAAGGAGTACTGGCCAATACTTTTTGGGCCAATTAAAACCAGTAGCTACCCTCTCAAACAACTGAAAATACTTTGTTAAATCAGATTCATTAAAAGGAGGGAAAAGTTTAACATTTTTAGCCACATCAAAATCGTCAGAGCTAGATGATCCAGTTCCACCTTGTTTCATGCAATACTCATGGTCTGCCTGAATCCTAGCTAGCTCAATTTGTGCCTGAGCCTGTGCCTGTGCCTCCTGAATACGAGCCTGAGACTCAGCCTCCTTAGCATTTGCCTGAAACTCAGCCTCCTTAGCATTTGCCTGAAACTCAGCCTCCTTAGCACGAGCCTCCTGCAGGGCTAGCTGTAACTTAGCTATTTCAATCTGCGTTTGCTCATCTGGAGGAGTTACATTAAACAAGCTTTCATTAATCATGTCAACAATTTGAACTTTAGAATGATGAGAGCGAACAGCAATTCCCAATTGTTGAGCAACAAGCTTAAGTTCATTCTTTGTTCTGTTTTCTACATCACACACTGTTTGCACATTTGACAAAAAATCTTTGGCTTCACCTAGCGTAGTAATAGTAGACATCATGAATAAATCACAGTCACAAAATAACAAGCAATATCCTTATGATAATATCCTGAATATCCTGGCGAGGTCGCCAAATTTATGTTACGGAACAGAGAGAGATAATGAACACTTTAAGTGAGAATACTAAAAATCACTACTGTCCTGCAAAGTTCCAGATTCAAAACAAAAGAGTTAGGTAAAATTACAAGTTAAAGTTTAATGCTCAAACTAACAACTAAACATTCAGGACTCATAAGGATAATGTAATGGCAAAAAAACAGGTTAAATATATGGTTAACTGCAATAGCCTCTATTAACACGAAATTAGCAAGAGTAAATTTATCTAAGTCAGCCCTGATAAAATGAGAAAACCGGATAATGCTCAGTTAATGCAAGATATATTATTATAGATACAAAATATTATTACTACTGGCTGACAGTAAAAACTTTACATTAATCACAAAAACCTCACCAGGCCTACGAATTAACACCTTATGCTATACAGTACAAGAAAAAATGTAATAACACCCACACTCAAACCACACAGCAGCTAGATGGTTGGAGACTTCCCGAGCACTCACAAAAATAATAACAACTGTATAGGGGAGGACAGAGATGTGAACAAAATGAGGAGTAGATCTAAGTGGCAATTAATGCAGAGACTGAGCTCATTATATAGGGGACGGCAGAGCTTGATACAACTTGTAAGAAGGACGCACAAATGAAGCCATAGGGGACAAAGAGTTGACACTCCTGCTCTGAACAACAGAAAGAACGACTTACTCTACTATAAGGGGAGAAGGGAGGAGTGAGGTAGAACACGGAAGCTTGGTCACTATGGAAGCCACGAGGCGAATCGTGATCAAACATGCAGCATACTGTACGTTAGAATTATACAAAGGATGATGAAATCATAGGCTATGTAACAATATATATATATATATATATATATATATATATATATATATATATATATTAATCTGCTTGTGTACGGTACGAGAGTTTGTAGTATGTTTCTTACAGTCTACATGTATATATATTGTGCAGTGAATATGAACAGCATTAATAACCAATATCACTGTAGGCCCATATAATATATATTTTATCATGATAATTCTACTATGATTTTATCACTATAACTATGGGAAATATTTTCCCCTAGAGCAGTTGCGCTCACTATTCTTAAAATAGTTGTCCCTGGTTAGAGAGCAGAGGAAAACCTGAGATCGTTAATACCTATTGAAACGGTTTTTATAACCCAGCAATTATGTTCCCTTTACTAATTCTTATTATTGATAACTTAAATGCTACTGTATATAACCCTTGTGGACAACTATATTGTAAATACCTGCAATTACTTGTGAATTTCCACTGATTAAACTGCGTCGTGCATGTCAGATGACGTGTCTGAAGATGAAAAGGCCCTCATATAGAAGCAGATGTAGTTTTAGCATATTTTCATAGGTAAAGGGAATATTTGGTTTGGCTGTAGTTTAATTAAAACTAAGATTAATTAGTTAGATTCGCCCTGTATATATCATGATGTAATCTAACTGCATTCAGCATTGTAATTAAATAATAGTTGGCACCTCTACAATTCTACGAGGGAGATAGAGGCCCGCCATTTATACGCACTTTGCTCCTAGACTTCGTCAAGCTAGCAGCTTGTATATACACATCTCAAGGATGCTGGGATGCCCAGGCAACCGACCTAAAGTCAGGCTCGTCGTCATTTGCTGTGCGACTCTTTCTAGTTATGTAATCTTTACGAATTGGCCAATTCAGTGGGGGATTAGCTAGGAGATAGGAGATTAATAATTAAGTGAGTTAAAGTATCATTTATGGTACACATAACCCCTTATCCGAGGGGCGTCACTTTCATGATGCTCGGGCGCAATGGATCATCATAGCGCGGCGTCACTTTTGTGATTGTGTGTTATTTTGAATTATCCCGGGTTTTCAAGTGATGGCTTGTTTCATCTATCAGTACTGCCAATGTCGAACACTAGTCAGCACTCCAAATCTCATCTGTACTCCCATCCATTATTGACATTTTAGCGATTTTCCCCCCTTCCTGACTCCCCTCCCTACCTCCCCTCCATTATCCTGTCCTCTCACCTCCCCGGCCGCGCTGCGCTAAGCAAATCTCCCCCGGACTTTTCCACAGATTTCATCCATTGAAATAAGCCCTATGCTCTATACTTATACAAAATAATATATATAAAAAAAAATAAGGTAAGTGATAGTGGTATACACCAGGAATTGGCTAATTATCACCTGACAACACCTCACATGCATTCATTCGCTACATTACCACAGTAATTTCCCCTTTGAATTATGCCTTGTAATCTGTTTCTGTAAAAAAATATATATCAGAAAGGAAGGGAGAAGCCTAAGTGACATTTACATTCACCTGGAACTACCTATTTCTTTATGTATTGCCGAGATTTTTTACCAATAATTTATTAGCATGTAAGTTAGCAGCTGTCATCGTCATTGTCACTGTCAACCCTTGCCTTCTCAGATAAGCTGCAGCATTTAGTTCCTTGTCCTCCGCTGTGGTCAAAACATGTTGCACTCGCGCCCCGCCATTTCTGCCACTTCTGCACCTATTGCAAAGGGCCCCGTGACCTCTACACCCAGAAAAACTCGTGAGGGAAGCAGGAAAGGACTAAGTGACTTTGCAGTGGAACATGAACTAGCGAAATTGTCAATGGTGATGATTGATAGTGATTTTGACCCTTCGGGGGATTCATGTGATGAGCCGGGTGAGGAAATCGTGCCAGAAAGTACTAGTACGAGTGCTTCAGTGTCCAAAGTTATCCCTAGCTCCAAGGGAAAGGAGCCGTTAGTGCAGCAAGGGAAGGAATATGGGAAGAGAGTGAAAAGGCGGCGTGTTAGCCCCGGAACAATGGCCCCGCGTGACCCAGCCCGCCATGAGTCCCGAGTTGATTCACCTCCCCATTCCCCAAGCCCCACTTCACTCATTTCTTCCTCTTCTTCTGCTGAATTATCTCCGGAGTCTTTGTTGTCGGAGTCACCACGAGCATCAACAGTGAAGGCAGGCCGTAGAGGAAGAGGTAAATCCCTGACCCGTAAAAGTAGAGTTGCTACTAGAGTAAGGGCTCCTAGTGCTGTATGGCAACTCAGGGTCAGTGCGAGTGACCTTGAATGTGGTAAATCTCCCTCACAGCCACCCACCACCCTCATCCACCCTACACCTCCACGACAGGGAATCCTGGACGCCTTCGTGTGGACGGAAGGGTTCGATTTTGTTCCACAACATTTAGATTTTGATGAGAGTTCCTCAGGAGTACAGCCTGCCTTCACTCTTGACAATGATGCTGAGTGTGTGGACTTCCTTTTGGCCTTCCTAGATGACGAAGTCATGCAGCACATATGTGATGAGACCAACAGGTATGAATCACAACGTGCTGCAAGTGGTACAGGTGCAGCCAAGATGCAACAGTGGTCCATGCTGGGAGTGCAGGAGCTGTATGTGTTTTTCGCCCTCATGCTTCTCACGCCACACTCAAAGAAGCATGAGTTGGAAAAATACTGGTCCATGGACCCCTTACTACCCTCACCCACCTTCAATAAGTACACGGCCAGAGATCGCTTCCGGAACATCATGGGAAACCTGCACTTTGCCGACGACGATGTACCTTCCCAAACTGACCCACTCTGGAAGATCCAGGAGATTCTGAGCAGAATGAAGGATAAGTTTATGTCATTCTTCCACCCCTTTCAGAAGGTTGCCATTGACGAATCCTTGGTTTTGTTCAGAGGACGTCTTCGGTTTGTGCAGTACATTCCAAGCAAACGCCATCACTTTGGAATCAAGTTCTTTGTACTGTGCAACTGTAAGACGGGGTACATCCTTGACTTCATCATTTATTCAGCCAGCACTGTCGATCTGGATAAAACACACCCCCTTGGCTTCTCAGGCTGTGTAGTGAAAGTGCTCCTTGAAAAGTATTTTAGTGGGAATCATGTGCTGTATACAGACAACTATTATACAGCACCGAAACTTGCCAAATACCTTTCAGAGCACGGCATTGGCTCCTGCGGCACTGTCAAAAGTAATCGTGCCCACTTCCCTAAATTCCCAGAGGCAGGAACCTCGCAGTGAGGAGACCTGCACCTACGCAAGTCTGAGAAGATGCTGGCAATACAGTGGCATGACAAGAGGGTCGTGCACATGCTCACCACCGTACATAAGGGGGAAATGACAGACAGTGGGAAGGTCGACCGTAGGACAGGCGAACCTGTGATGAAACCTGATGCTGTGTTAGACTACAATATCAACATGCGGCTGGTGGACAAGTCCAACATGATGATTGGTAAGATCGACTACCTCAGGAAGAAGACTAGGTGGTGCAGGAAAGTTTTTCTGCATCTCATAGACATGACGATGCTGAACGCCTTCATCCTGTACAAGATGAAGGTCAAGCCACCCAAGTCCTTCTCCCTGAGGTTGTTCGCCAGGACTTGTGTTCAGCAGCTGCTGGAAAGATATGGTAGGGTGACAGCAGCAACTCCAAGGCGCCATCCAGTAACACTTCCCGACAGACTTGAGCAGAGGGCGTACATGGATCGGCACAGACTAGTGCTAATGCCTGCCACAGGCAAGAGGAAGGCTGCGATCCACAGGTGTCAGGTGTGTGCACATACCACCCGATGCACACCTGAGCACAAACGCACCTCTTGGCAGTGCGCTGAGTGCCAGGTTCCCCTCTGTGTTACCTGCTTCTTTGATTACCACAGCCAGAAGCAGTTCTAAAAGTGCAAGTGGGAAAGGAAAGTAATGTGAAAATAATGTGTAAATAATGTGTAAATAGCAAGTGAAAGCAATGGATGTTCAGTACATATGATTGAACAGTGTATTATAGTTTTATCTTACTGAAAGTAACAGTGAATAACATAGTGTAAGTAAAATAGAAGGGTAAATATTGAAAATACAATAGAAAATGTAAATAGTAATGTAAGTAATTAGTAATATAAGAATATGAGTACAAATACCTGATGTTATAACAGTGAAAGTGAATCCGTGGCTCTCTACGTATTTTACTGAATGAAAAATTGAATGACTTCAGTGACAATGAACTAATACTACTGAAGGAAACTTATGGATAAAAACTCCAGATATATATAAATGTTATATAGTAATAGAAATATAAAGTGTGAGGGGTTTTATGAATAATAAATGACAGAGTACCAAGAGCGAACTAGCGCAAATGGGAAGGTCATACGCGCTCGTAATTTTCATTGCTTTCACAGTGGGTCTTTTTTTGGGGTATGGATCCCAAACTACTTGATAATCATAGAGTAGTGTTTATAGTGTTAATATCTGGCTGTGGCAATCATATTACGGGTTGTCGGGAAGTGTAAAGTGGAGACTTCGTTACCCAACTTCAGAGGTCTCCACAAGTCCTACAGTAATCGACGAAGGCTCAACAAAAATCCCAGGAGAAAGCTGAAGGTATGTGCCATAAGCATATTTAATTTTAATATTCTAGGGCTAATAACTGATTTTTGGCAAATATTTTTTGAGGGTCTGTCGGAGCCCGAATAACCCTGCGGGACACGCAAAACATTGGTAAACATGCCCGCGGTGTAAGGGTTAAATCTAGTAAGAGACTTAAGTGAATTTACTTGAGGGTAAATGTTTGGTGCCTCGAGTGAGGACCTACAACTTTTTTTTTTTCTATGTGTCTGACTCTGGGCATAGGCTTCACAGCCTGCTCCCAAGGCCCAGTAGTCCTCCTACATACCATACACCTCTACACGTCACCACTTCGGCGCTAACACCCACCATCCATATTGAATACATGGTAGGGCTGTCTCATACAGGACTGGTGTATTGGTATTAGCGGGGATATTTTTACATGTCGGCGGGTCTTCTGGTAGATCAGTAAAGTCTGAATTCGTGAAATTCAAATCCTTAAACTGTTTCCTGCCCCAGCCGGGATTTCAACCTGGGTCCGGTAGGACTGCAGGCCACCTCTCTACCAATTGAGCCACCGCCTACCCCTGTATACTACTAAAAAATGTTACTACAATAGCAGTTTATACTGACTTCTCAAACCATGCTTGCAAGTAATTAACTTATATTCTACATGCAGGAAGTACTGGCTAAGAATAGCAATATGAAACAAAAGAGCAACATGAAATACCCAATAAGAAATAAAAGCAATAGGAAAATTGCAGTACGATAAATGGTGGTGGTGGTGGTGGTGTCGGTGCTACTTGTGGTAGGATTGTTGTGTGTGTGTGTGTGTGTGTGTGTGGAGCCACGTGTAACCTCTTCAGTCCGAGTTTATATATATATATATATATATGTGTGTGTGTGTGTGTGTGTGTGTGTGTGTGTGTGTGTGTGGAGCCACGTGTAACCTCTTCAGTCCGAGTTTATATATATATATATATATATATATATATATATATATATATATGTGTGTGTGTGTGTGTGTGTGTGTGTGTGTGTGTGTGTGGAGCCACGTGTAACCTCTTCAGTCCGAGATTGTTTGTATGTGTGTGTGTGTGTGTGTGTGTGTGTGTGTGTGTTGATGGAGCCATGTGTAACCTCTTCAATCCGAGTGTGTGTGTGTGTGTGTGTGTGTGTGGATGGAGCCAAGTGTAACCTCTTCAGTCCGTGTGTGTGTGTGTGTGTGTGTGTTTGTGTGTGTGGATGGAGCCATGTGTAACCTCTTCAGTTAGAGTGTGTGTGTGTGTGTGTGTGTGTGTGTGTGTGGATGGAGCCATATGTAACCCTTTCAGTCAGTGTGTGTGTGTGTGTGTGTGTGTGTGTGTGTGTGGACGGAGTCACGGCATCCTCCACCCCTGCCACTCTCTTCCTTGCTTACGCGGTTGTATTTTTACTTTTTTTTTTCCTTTTCTGTGTCTCTATATCTTCGTCACTCCGTTCATCAGTCTGCTTTGAGATAAAACAAAGCTTCCTCCTGTTTACTGAAGCCCTCCCTTGCTGGCTACGAGGGGCAGAAGTATCGATCTCGTCACTCGAGTCTTGAACAAAAACAGTGTGTGGCCTGTGCTCCCGACATCACTGCTTGGGAGATACTGACTGAAGGCAAATGATGAGGGTTCTGTCAAGGTGTGTATAAAGATAGGAGTGTGCATGTGGGGCTAAAGAAAATTGACTAGTTGGCATCTTTTACCAGGCCCGCTCTAGCTAGCCACGCCCCCTTACCACAACCTATCCTTACACGCACAGAGATATAAAAAGTCGGTAGCTTCCTGAGGAAAAAAATCGGCATAAAACTGATACTGCACTTACATTAGCAAAGTTAATTCCCAGTTTAGGAACCTGCTGTAACCCGGTAAGCTCAGAAACAAAACCAACCCAAGCAAAGGAGGAAAAAGAAAAGTCCTGATTAATCCTCACTTAGTCATGCCTTCGTGTAATTACGAAGCATAATCTGAAAGACTTTATCTTGTCAAACTTTGCAGTAAGGAGGGCATAGGCAAAGGCATTATGATAAGAACCTTGTTTATATAAGAATTTAAACGACAGAACCAAATGCTTTTAATTATAGTCACAAATCTCTGTTATTATACAGGGTGTCCAGTGAGTTTTGTTATTAGCAACTGGTGACGATTATTCAAGACATTCTAAGCCAAAAAAAAAAGTTCCATTAACATGTTCTTTTGCAATAGTAATACGCAATTGTTCGGTATTATTATTAATAGAAAATTGTCTTTACTGCGTTAAGAAAGAAATCTTCGTTATATTGGAAAACTAATGTAATATTTCATATAAAAATAATTTATTTCATACATAACATTAATGACAAAACTCGCAGGACAACCTGTACATTCAGATGCCCATTCTGTGCACTGAAAACAGTTGTCTTGTCTGATGAAAATACTGTGCTTCCACAGCAATGACAACAAAATCTATAGAACTATCAAGTAATGCTGAAATTAACAAAATTGTTATGATAGTGCCACTATGGATAACTGAAAAGGGACTGAAAACTTACATCTTTTACTTCCACTAAAAATCTAATGTTCTAAAAGCAAAATGCCAGCACTGGTAAAACACTTACTCCATATGATCTTCACACAAAACAGGATTGCGAAGGTTGTTTCCTAGTCTTGGTAGATTTAAAACAGGGCACGAACTTTGCTTCAAAAAGAGCGTGACATTGTCATTTGATAGGTGAAAGTTAAAACACTTGGGTGAAAAATGCATAGAACAAATAATATGCCATGGTTTTACTTGCTTGACGTGCGATAGATCTTTTCTCTTGCAGGCATCTAGCCACTTTCGTAATACCTTGTGTTAGTTTCGCGAAAACACATGAAAAGATACAAACTTCCTTATTTCTCGAATATACTTTCCTTGTAGCAACAGCACAACCCACCATTGCTACAATATAGAATGTAAACACAAACCAACCGCCTTCCCACCAAGTGACGTGTGGTAATGGGGCGGAGCTAGTGATGTCATAATAGCTAGCCAATCAGGGTACAGATGGGACTGCCATATACTGGTATATAGAGAATTATTGCTACTATTTATTCCGTGTTAATAGAAGTATCAGGAATGAAACAAAAATTCCTCCTCTTTATTTTAACGAAGTGTTTAGTCTACTAATAAACCATTAAAAGTCCCTAGAAAAAAAGTCATTTTCAAAATGTGTTACTACAGAGCTCAATGGGGGTGTGAAGACACCTCTTTACACACCTTGGGTTCTGTATGCCACCTGATTAAAACTGTTACCAACGTGCATCCTTCACGATATTTGTGTGCCAATTTTTAAAATCGGGCTTCTAAGAGGCGTACGTAAGCCTCCCCCCCCCTTCGAGTCGTTCAAGAGGTGAACAGCAGTTTATGGGTTAAGTGGCCTTGTGTTTTCTAGCAGTAACTACTGATCTTTATAAGTATATGAGTGATGCCCAGCAAGCATACATTCGTTGCACCAGCAAGGCGACTATCCAGTCTCTTTCTATAGGGTCTCTATGGAGATGTAGGTTGAGATGGTTTGGGTATGTGGAGAGGATGGCGGGTCACAGAAGATGAGAAGTGTTAACGTTAGGGATAGGGTCGCGAGAGGCACACTGTAGAAAACCGTGGACTAGGTCATAGAGTGTGACCTCTGGGATATGGGACTGAATAGGGAGGTTGTTTGAGATCCAGCAGCATGGTGAACTGCCATTAGGTGACCAAAGCCGACGCCTGCAAGCATGTTGGAGACTTTATAAACCAACCGAACCGAAACTGTTTTTTTTTTTTTTTTTTTTGAAACTGATCCATTATTTTATTACTGTACAATACTGTATTTTAAAAAGGTGCAACAATATAGTGACCTGAAATTCAGTTTTAGAAATTTGGACTTAATATTTCATCGCTATTTTTGCTTCTTGTAATAACGTTGGAATTAACACAGTGCACGGATATTCATAACTAAACATAGCTAGATACGTTATTTTCATCTTCATAAGTGGATTACACTATTTCCTGCACAACATGTGTCAACGTGAATATTTACAATATCATTAGATTAGTCTTTGACAGAACAATAATGCAAAATACAGTACAACATACATTACTGTAAATACTGTACAGTACTGTATATCCTTTACTATACTAAGCCTAAACCTAAACAACTGTTATTACCTTATTGATAAATTTTATTACTATGCAGTATTATTATGGTACTATATTTAACAAGCATTAACATGAATGTCTTCACTCTGGATTTCATTATCTTTGGACTTAATGTTTCAACATGCAATACAGAACGGAAAGAAAGAACGATACAGTATTGCACTATCCAATATTGTTTCCAAACACAAAAATATATGAATAAGTAAACCATATGAGGGTGTATACACTGTTGTGCACAAGAGACTGAGGGGGAATATCAGAGACTTTGAATCAGGTGGTCCAAGGATTGTGTGAGTAAAACTGAAAGTGGGAAAACAAACGTGGACGACTGTGTGTGTGTACTGTATGTGCCAATGCAAGATGGTGAAAGCATAGTGAAAGATGAGTTCTGAGCAAACGTGGAGTCGTGCCTGGAAAAGTTTATGAGGAATGCAAAGGTGTTTTAGATTGAAGACATGAATAGAAAAGTAAGGAATGTGAAGGTGGATAAGGTAGTCAATATAAATGGCAATGCTCTAGTTGACAGTTGTGCGAGGAGAGGGTTAGTGATAGCCAATACTCACAGTAGGCACAAAAATAATGATCCATAAGTATATATGGCGATGATCAGAAGGATGGGTGGTGAACTGAATGAACGGAAGGCAATGATTTATTATGTGTGTGTGGAAGACAGAATGGAAAGGTATGTAATGGATGGAAGACAATACAAAGGCTGGGAGAGAGGACTTTCTGATCACCACTTGGTGGTAGTCAAAGCCAAGGTCGAAGTGCAATGGAGGAATAGATGGAGGGAAGGACAGGAGGAAGTAGACCATACAAGGTGGGTAGAAAGATTGCAAGAGGATGGAAAAAAGACAAAATATATGAGAAAAGTGGAAGAGGGATTGGGTACTGGGGCAGGTGGTTGGTGTGTGCAAGATAATCACAGAAGAAATCTGGACAACATATGAGGTGGTGTGTGGGATGAAGAGAAGACGAAAGGGGTGCAAGGAACAGCATGGTGGAATGAAAAGGTGAGTCAAACTGTGGCAAAAAAGAAGAAAACATATTATGAGTGGATGGAAAGCAGAAGCATGGATGAAGTTGAGAGATGGAAGAGATAGTTACATGAAGAGAGGAAGAGAGAGGTGAATAGATTAGTATGAAAGAGTATGAAGAGACCGGGCAAGGAATTTCGAAGGAACTGGAACGTAAATTGGAGAGAATGTAAGAAAATGTTCTGGAAGAAGGTAAAAAGAGTTAGATAGGGTGATAAACAAGTTAGTAGGGAGGCGAAAGGTAAAGATGGCTGGTTGACAGTGGAGAAGGGAGAAAAAGTGAGCTGATGGAGAGGACATTTTAGGAACTGTGAAATATACAAAACGAAAGTAATGCTAATATAAGTGGCTGGAGAATGGTTGGGAGAAAGAAGGTGAGAATGAAGGAAGAGATCAGTAATATGGATGTAGTGGATGCAATGAAGAAGTCAAAGGGGGAAAGCCCCAGGAATTAATCAAGTGTGTGGTGAAATGATGAAGCATGGGGGAGAGGTACGATAGTAGTAGAATGGATACGGACGCTGTACAAATTGGCCTGGGAGGACGGTAGAGTCCTGGAGGATTGGAAGTCAGGTACAATAATTCCCCTGTACAAATCAAAAAGCAAAAAAAAAGAAGTGTGTAGTAATCATAGAGTCATTTGTCTATTTAATGTAAAAAGGAAAAGTATATGGTAGGTTACTTAATGAAATAAAAGAGGAATTAGTTGGAGAAGAACAGATAGGACTTAGGAAGGGAAGAGGTTTTGTAGATCAGATATTCATCCTTAAGTCTTTAGTGGAAAAGCTTTTAGAGAAGGGAAAAAAGTTGTATGTGGCCTTCATAGATCTGGAGAAATTATATGGCAGATTGGATAGACATGGAATGTGAAAATTATTAAGAATATATTGAGTACATGGAAAGTTGTTGAATGCCGTGGAGAGTATGTATGAGAGTGCTAAGACTGCAGTGCATAAGGACAGTGAACTGAGTGAATTTTTGTATCTGAATGTTGGATTAAAACAGGGATGTGTCATTTCTCCATGGATGGGCAGTGGATGGTGGAGCAGCCCTAATGAGAGAGGGCAGTGTTTGGAAGCTTCCTGTTCTGTTGTTTGCAGATGATATGCTACTGTCTTGTTAACTGAAGACAAAGGGGAACTGCAGCGCTTGGTGATTGAGTTTGAGAGTGTGTATAAGAAACGGAGAGTAAAGGTGAATGAAAGGAAAGAATAAAGTTATAGTCTCTGAGGGAAATGAAGTCATTGAATTTACAGTAAGGTTGGGTGATGAGGAAATGGAAAATATAAGTGCATTTAAGTACGTGGATAGTGTGATAAGTAAGGATGGCAGTTTGAAGGATGAAGTGCTTGAAAGCATACAACAAGGAAGAATAATTGCTGATTGTTTGAAAGCAGTGATAATAAATAGGGAAGTGAGCATGGAAGTAAAGAAGTCGCTGCATGATAATATTGTGAAACCAACTTTAACATGTGGAACTGAAGCTTGGACCTTGTTGAAAGGACACAAGTCAAGAGTGAGAGTAGACGAAATGATTTATTCGAGAGGATCATGTGGAGTTACACGGAGAAACAGACTGCCAAATGAGGAAGTGAAGGAAAGTTGTGGTGTGGATGTGATAGAAAACGTTATGAGGAATATACAGTACTGAGGTGGTTTGGCCATGTTGAGAGGATGAAGACCAAGTGAGTAACAAGGTGAGTGTATGTGAGTGACGTGAAGGACGGGGGAGAAGGGGATGCCGACGATGAAATGGAGGGATGAAGTGGAGACGTATATGAGTGACTGGGAGGTGAGCTGAGAGGAGGGCAGAGCAATGGCAGGGGACATGGTGACACGGAGGCTATTTGTTTGTGGCCATCACTTATGGGATTAAGGCGTCTGACAATGGGTAGATGAATATAAACAATGGATAAAATATACATATCCTTCATAAGATCTTGATTTTTTTTTTAATGGATTAAATCTGTGATTTATTCTAGAAAGCCCAGTTGTTTTGTAATATACAATATTAGAGGCTTGGAAAAAAAAAGTTGTGCCAACCCTGTTATGTGATATTTTATACATTGAATAGATAGATAGATGGATATACAGTATATCAGTGTGTGTGTGTGTGTGTGTGTGTGTGTGTGTAATTCACCGGGTCGGTCAGGATCACCTGATGCTCGTGATCGTCAGCTTTTACCCTCCCGGAAGGGAGCTGAGAGCTCATATAGTCCGATCTAAGGGCAAGGCTGTGACCTTCACACACGCACACACCCGTCCCCTTGCTCAAGGGGGACAGTAACCACCCATTTCGTCAGTGAAACTTTTCGCAACCTGAGCGAGGCGCGAACTCCCGTCTACCAGATGGCAAGCGAGAACGTTACCACTGCACCAGCGAGCGGTGTGTGTGTGTGTGTGTGTGTGTGTGTGTGTGTGTGTGTGTGTTAGCTGATGCATGTATGGAAAGAATAAAAAAATTATTCTCACAATAATTAAGGCGAAAGCAATCCTAATGCAGTACTATCTGTCTGTCTGTCAGTCTGTCAGTCTGTCTGTCTGTCTGTCTCTCATTCTGACGGATAATTAGAAACTGATGAACTCGGGTTCATCAATGAACAAGTAACACGCTAACCCTTCACATAGATATGTTGTAAGGAAAAACATTAATAAAGTTATTTGTCTCTAATTCAAAAGCTGAAAGCCCCTTTCGTGGGAATCCATTATCTGCAATTTCAAAACTAGATCGACCTGTGGACTAGCAATGAATCGATTTCGGACGCTGTTTTATCCATCAGTAGCGTAGATTCAAGGTCAGTGCGTCACACGCGCGCGCACACACACACACACACACACACACACACACACACACACACACGAGGAAAAACATTACTGCAAGAAGCACCACATATGGAATGCACACAGGAACACTATTCTGTCTATCTATTGCCAGACGCCTCAATCCCGTTTGAGGTGGCCACAAACAAATCGCCTCCAAGTCGCCCTGTCCCCCGCCATTTCACTGCCCTGCTCCCAACTCACCCCCCCCTCTCTCATATACCTCTCCACCCCATCCCTCCATCTCATTCTCGGCCTCCCCCTCCCTCTTCCCCCCTCCACCTCACTCACATACACTCTCTTCGTCAGTCTTTCACCCTCCATCCACAGGAACACACGTAATAAAAAAAATATATATATATATTAAAAACTAGTAATCGTTCAGAGAGCGCATGCCTCCGCCAGTGCCATTGCGATCAAAAAGGATCCAGATCCGGATCTGTGGATATAGGGTCCGGGTCCGGATCATCCCCCAAATTTATTTTATTCTTAATTGGTGAATGGCCCATCTTTCCAAAATATTTCATTGAAGTTAATAGAGAAAATTTTACAGATATTGTGCGGGATACAACGGTTACAGATCCGAATCCACCCCCAAATGTAATCATTTCTTCCTTGGCCTATGGGCAGTCTTCCTCAAATGTTCATATATATATATATATATATATATATATATATATATATATATATATATACAGCAGGTATATATACTCGTACATATATACATAAACATATTTGTATGCATATATGTATGCAAACCCTTCTCTATATTCTCACACTTTCTCTAGGCTCATTTCAAAGCCAAAGGTGACTGGTGCGTATACATACGTAACGACTTATCTTGCTCTTGCGTTCCTGAACTTGATGCTTCTGAATTCTCTACTCTGGCTTGGGCTGTCATGTCATTCTCTGACTAAATATATCTGTGCTGTTTACTTATCTGCTAATTCTACTATGAAAAATTCTCTGACTCTCTTATTTCTACGATGGAACATATCCTATCCATTTCTGAAACCTCCATTCCAGGAGATTTCAATGTTCACCACCACCTTTGGCTCTACTGTCGTTTTACTGATCCTCCTGGTGAACAAGCCTACATCTTTTCTATCCTTAATGTACAGCACCCTACCCATATCCCTGAATACCTTGGAGAGAGTTCCAACATACTTGACCTTTCCCTTACAACTAATCCTTCCGCTTATGCTGTAAATATTTCCTCTCCGTTGGGCTCCTCTGAACACAACCTTTTTACCTTAACCTGTCTTATCGTTCCAGTACTGACTGTGGACCCTCCAAAGAAACGTCGGTTGTGGCACCCTGGAGCTGTGGATTGGAGGACCCTAAGGCAGTACTTCTTTGATTTTCCCTGGAATAATTATTGCTTCCATGGCCGTGAGCCATCTGAGTGTACCAAGCACAGTACAGAGGTTATTATCTCGGGCATGGAAGCACACATTCCTTTCTTTTATCCTTTGACTAATGAAAAAAACTTGGTTTAATCACGCATGTTTTAATGCTGTTCACAACAAGGAGATGGCCTACAGAGGTACCTAAGCCAACCCACTCCTGAACCTGTTTTTTATGTTTCTGCTTGGAATCGTCCTAAGTCTGTTCTTCGCATTGCTAAAATTAATTTCATCCGTACTACATGCTCTGAACTCTTCAGCTCTAATTCTTCCCACTCCTCCTGGCATATCGCCAAAAACCTTTCTAACGACTTATCTCTTCATCCTTCCCTCCATTTTTCCACTTTGATGGCTCTGTAGCTATTTCTTTTACTGACAAGGCAGAACTCTTTGCTTAAACTCTCTCTCCTCCAATTCCACCTTAGACGATTCCAGTGCTATACCTCCATCTCTTCCCACTTCTGACTTCCACATGGCTGACATTAAAATTTCTTCAACTGAAGTATTTTGTGCCATCACTGTCCTTAATACTAACAAGGCATATGGGCCTGATGGAGTCCCTCCTGTTTTTGTCAAGAACTGTGCTTCTGTGCTTAAACCCTGCTTAGGTAAACTCTTTCGTCTTTGTCTATCAACTTACACCTTTCCTTCTTGCTGGTAGTTTGCTGTCACCCAGCCTGTCCCAAAGAAGGGTGACCATTCCCAGCCCTCTAACTATCCCCCAGTAGCTTTAACATCCTGTATTTCAAATGTTTTCGGGTCTATTCTTAAAAAAAATATATATATATTTTTCCTATCAAAACCTTCTTTCTGATCGTCGGTATGGGTTCCGCCAGGGATGTTCCACTGGTGATCTTCACAACCTACATTTCAGACTCCTGGTCATCCTCCTTTCGAGACTTTGGCGACAGCTTTGCCATTGCACGTGACATTTCAAAAGCTTTCAATCTTGTCTGACATAAACCTTTAATTTCCAAACTAACCTTTTACAGTTTCCTTCCTTCTATCCCTGCCTTCATCTCTAGCTACCCTTCTGGAAGTTCTGTAGCTGCTGTTGCAGACGGCCACTCTTCTTCTCCTAGAGCTATCAATAATGGTGTTCCTTAGGGCTCTATCCTATCACCAGCTATCTTTTATTTATTCATCAGTGACCTTCTAAGCTGTACATCTAACCCTATCCACTCATATGCCTATGACTCTACCCTTCACCTTTCCATTGCTTCCTGCAGAGTCCATCTCTGCAGTTGCTTTAACAAACAAGGGATGAGGCTTTTGCACACCTAATGTCTGACTTGGCTCATATCTCTGATTCGGGTAACAATGATCTTGTTGTTTTTAATGTATCAAAAACTCAGTTCTTTCACCTTTCAACCTGACAAAATCTTCCACAGGAGTATCCTCTAAATAGTGTTAACAATATCCACCCCAATCCTGCATCATCTTTAAACTACTTGAGGTTATTCTCCCGGGATTTATCTTGAAAACAACATATTACCTCCCTAGTAAAATCTGCTTCCAAGATATTGGGTGTGCTGAGCCGACTCCATACCTTCTTTACCCCTGCACAGTTGTTAACTTTATATATGGAATTTATTCGCCCGTGTGTTGAGTACAACTCTCATTTGTGGGGAGGCTCCCCTCACACAACTCTTCTCAATAGGGTGGAGTAAAAAAAATTTTGTTTCATTAACTCTCATCCTCTCACTGGTTCCAACATCTGTTTCTTCACTGCACTGTTGCATCTTTATCTCTTTTCTATTACCCAGTAGTCACTGCTCCTCTGAACTGCCTGCTTGCATCCCTCCACCACGAAGCGGGCAATTAGCACCTGTCTAGCAACAAACTCTCATCCTTTTTCTATCCAACTCTCTAGTGCAAGAGTTAACCGCTACTCCCAGTCGTTCATGTATGCGACAGGTCAACTCTTGTACTGGATATATATATATATATATGAAGAGAGAGAGAGAGAGAGAGAGAGAGCCTCTGTGGCACAGTGGTAGAGTGTGCGTTTCACACGCTGGTGGACGTGGGTTCGCCTCCCGCCAGAGTTGTAAAAACTTTGGGAATCGTTCACCGAGCCACTTGCTACTTTGGCGGACATAAGGGGTCCTGTGGTTGAACCAGTGTCGCATACTAGTATGCTTGCACCCAATCGGCTTAAGGCGGGCTGATTACACTTGGTTCACAGACTACACACACATCCAAAGCCACTACAACACTACAATTACACTTACAAGCACTTCTCACCCTACATACAGTCTCTACCAGACAGCCTAAGCCACTGGGTAGAGATACATTGGCTTGTATTGTCCCTGCTTCGGTAGGGATAGGCCGGTCCTGCAGTGGACCTCAACGGCTGATGATGATGATGATATATATATATATATATATATATATATATATATATATATATATATATATATATATATATCGGGAGCCTCTGTGGTACAGTGGTAGAGTGTGCGTTTCATATACGGGTGAACCAGGGTTCGCGCCCCGCCAGGGTAATAAACTTTGGGAGTGTTCACCTGGCCACGTACTGCATTGGCGGACACAAGGGGTGCTGTGGTTGAACCAGTGTCGCTTACTGTAAAGTATGCTTGCATCCAGTCGGCTTGCGCGGGCCGATTACACTTGGTTCACAGACTACACACACATCCAAAGCCACTCCAACACTACAGTTACACTTACAAGCACATCTCACCTTACATACAATCTCTGCCAGACAGCCTAAGCCACTTGGTAGAGATACATTGGCTCTATCGTCCCGACTTCGGTCGGGATAGGCCGGTCCTGCAGTGGATACTCAAACGGCTGATGATGATGATGATAATATATATATCGAGAGAGAGGTGTGTGTGTGTGTGTGTGTGTGTATAATCATATTATACAGACCTCTATCTATGACAAGGTTATGATGCGATGGATCCGTCATTAATTGATCAGGTCATAAGTCGAAAATGCATAATTAACAGTACAATGCTGTACGAAGTCACACATATAGTCCAAACACTTTTGAAGTTTGTAACTGACATAAATACTCCAAATAGATGTTACTCAAGATACTGATACCGAACAGTGTTTAAATAACCACTGAACAGCGGTACCTAATAACAAAAAAAAATCCTCCATGAACGCCTTAATAGCCTTCATGTCGGCAGTAGCAGGCTCACCACTCTTCTTGACATTGTGTAATGAAAATCCCTTTTTATACAGCATAAATCAGCTACAAAAGGCATTAAGACGCACATCTTAATCACTGCCCACACATTTCTTTGGTATCGCAAAAAATGAAAATAGGCTGAAGGCCTGAGTTCGAGAAGAAAGGATTGCATTCTTGGTAGCAAGTTATCATACCGTATGATGTACATTATTCTGAAGTAAAGACAAACTGTAAACAATAACATATGGCAATAAACAATGTCTTCATGAATCGATAACAAGCCTGTTTATAATAGCCGTGAAGTATTATGAATTTGATATTCAGTACCATTATTCATACCATTGGCAGCTCAGTCGGTTTGTTTTGTGAGCCAACCGTGGGAACTCGGTCTGTTTTATACTACTGCCGTTGGTTGGAACTCGAAAGTGGTAGTGAAGGCTCTATAGGACCTTTGCCATAGGTGCAGGTTTGTTGTAAGTTGGATGTTAGTAAGTCGAGGACTATCTATGTATATACAAAGTACAGCATCATGAGATATTATTGAGCTGGAGAGAGAAATGATTATGGAAGGAACGTTAAACAGCATTAGATGCTGTATGCTGAGGATCCTGTGTTCGTGGCAGACTTAGAAGTCAAGCTCCAGAGACTAGTACACGAAGTTAATACAGCACATGAAAAAAGAGGAGTAAAGATAAACGAAAAGAAGACCGAAGTCACGTGGGTATCGAAGACGGTAAATCCTCCATGGTGCAGGCTTACAATAGAAGAACAAACAGTGAAATGAGTGGAGAAGTGAAGCATGGTTACATCAGATGGAAGATGTGAAGATAAGGAAGAGAATAAATATAACATAACAAATATTTGACAGGATGAAGTGGATGATATCAAGTCGACATCTGTCCAAAAAAATGAGAAAAAGAACTTTGAAAACATACGTATAGCAGTATAGCCCACTCTACTCTATGGTAGTTAAACATGGACAGTTACTCGGGCACCAGAGAGCAGACTAGAAGTGGTTGAGATGTGGTTTTGGAGTTGGTTACCGAGGGTGGCATGGACTGAGAGGATGACAAATAAGGAGATACTATAAATGATGGGAACAACGTAAAAGTTGATTAGAAGTGTGACACAGCTATAGGTTAGGTTTGAGGGATATATGATGGGAAGACAGCAACTAGAGAACTGCTGCTTAACGGGCAGATGGAAGGTAAGCGTGCAAGAGGAAGACAGAGGAAGAAGTAGGCCCTACTGTGCATGAACAAATTGGCAAGGAGTGTTGGGGTGGTGAATGCAGAGTAGCCCAGTTAATGCAGCTGACCGGGGAGAGAAAGGAACAACAAGAAGCGGTGCCACGGTACAGCAAATCCGTCCCCGGCATTTTAGTGTTGACGTATAAACACAACAGGATATCTAGTTGAAGATGCCACATATCAAGTTTTTAGTAAATCCGGTGAAAAATGACGATTTTATGCCCATTTGAAATTTTAGGCCCATCCCACCTGACACTGACCCCCTACCGCTAACTGGGGGGTGACCCCCCTGATGTAATGAGGTGCATGAACAAATTGGCAAGGAGTGTTGGGGTGGTGAATGCAGAGTAGCCCAGTTAATGCAGCTGACCGGGGAGAGAAAGGAACAACAAGAAGCGGTCCCAAGGCACAGCAAATCCGTCCCCGGCATTTTAGTGTTGACGTATAAACACAACAGGATATCTAGTTGAAGATGCCACATATCAAGTTTTCAGTAAATCCGGTGAAAAATGACGATTTTATGCCCATTTGAAATTTTAGGCCCATCCCACCTGACACTGACCCCCTACCGCTAACTGGGGGTTGACCTCCCTGATGTAATGAGGCATATTATAGGATGTTATTCCCCTCGACATTGTGGGGTCTGGGGCTAGGCTACCGGTGGCCAATACATTTAACCCCCTGTGGGTAGGGGGGTTTCAAGAATACTCCCCCAGTATCCCTGCTTGTCGTACGAGGCGACTAAAAGGGTTGGTGGTGGGTTAGTGCCCCACCCCGTAAAAAGAACTAACTAAAAAAGCGAATAAAGCGCCTTGGACCCGGACGGACCATACGTTGACGACTAAGGAACGGACAAAGGACATTCTGAGGGTGGGAACATGGAATGTGAGAGGAGTGAATGATGAAGTGAAAGAGAGAGAGATTGTCAAGATGCTTGAGGATGCAAAAGTGGATATATGTGGATTGACTGAAACTAAATGGGAAGGTGGAAGGATGAGAGAATGGGAATATGGTGTAGGTATATGTGCGGGAGTCAGTGAGAATGAGAGGGCAAGAGAGGGAGTATGTCTGATGATAAGCAAGAAGTGGAAGGAGAATATAAGAGAGTATGGAACAGTGGGTGCAAGGATTGTATGGGTGAGGATGAAAGTAGGTATAAAAGCTTGGGCGATTGTATGTGTGTATGCTCCAACAGAGGATCGAGTGGCAAGAGTGAAAGATGAGTTTTGGGCGAGAGTAGAAGCATGTATGGACAAGTTTGAGAGGAGCGAGAGAGTGCTGTTGATTGGAGACATGAATGGCAAAGTTGGGAATGTACGAGTGGATGGAGTGGTTGGTCAGTGGGGTGTGCCAGCTGAAGTAGATGGGAATGGTAGTGCTTTGGTGGACATCTGTGCTGGTAAGGGGTTGGCAATAGCCAACACCTACTTTCGTCTTAAGATGATCCACCGGTATACATGGAGAGTAATGAGGAGGCTGGATGGTGAACTTGTTGAACGAAAGGCAATGATAGACTACGTGTGTATGGATGAGCGAATGAGAAGACAAGTGTTGGATGCAAGAGTGTGGAGAGGGTGGGGGAATGGAGTCTCGAACCATCACTTAGTGATGGCCAAGGTAGAGCTGCAAAGAAAGTGGTTGAGGAGACGAAGGGGAAGACAGGAGGAAGCAGCTCCCGTGAGAAGAGTGGAGAAATTGCAAGATAAGGAGAAAATGACAGAGTATAAGAGCATAGTGGAAGAAAGATTGGGAAGGTATGAGCTAGAGCAGATGGAAGGGGTGGAAGACGTATGTAAGATATTCACGGAAGAGATAAGCGCAGCGTGTGAGGTGGTTTGTGGAGTGAGGAGGAGATGCAAGGGTGTGCAAGGGACAGCATGGTGGAATGATGAGGTGAAACGAGCTGTGGAACAAAAGAAGAAGGCATATGGTGAATGGTTGGCGAGTAGAGGTGGGGGAGAAGATGAGAGAGAGAAGAGAGAGGTATATGTGAGCAGGAGAAAGGAGGTTAAGAGACTGGTGAAGGAGAGTAAGAAGAAAGTGGATGAAGAGTTTGGGAGGAATCTGAGTGTGAAATGTAGGGAGAGTAAGAAATTGTTTTGGAAGGAGGTAAAGAAAGTAAGGCAGTGTGAAAGGGGAAATAGTAGGGGAGTGAAAGATAGGAATAATAGATTGTTGGTAGAGAAGAGAGAGAAACTGAGGAGATGGAAGAAGCACTTTGAGGATTTGTTGAATGTAGAGAGTGAGAGCAGTGTGAGTATAGGTGGTTGGGGAATGGCTGGGAGAAGAAGAGATGAGAGGAGGGAGGAAGAGATCAGTAGGTCGGAAGTAGTGGAAGCGATGAAGAAGATTAAGCTGGGGAAGGCCCAGGAATTGATGGAGTGTGTGGTGAAATGCTTAGGTATGGGGGTGAGATTGTTGTGGAGTGGATATGGAAGTTGTGTAGATTGGCTTGGGAAGAGGGAAGGGTTCCAGAGAACTGGAAATCAGGTATAATTGTTCCTCTGTACAAAGGAAAAGGGGAGAGAGAAGTATGTGGTAACCATAGGGGTATTTGCCTTCTTAGTGTGACTGGTAAAATATATGGTAGAATACTCATTGATAGGGTTAGGCATATGACAGAGGAGCTAGCTGGAGAAGAACAAGGGGGATTTAGGAAGGGAAAAGGGTGTGTAGATCAGATATTTCTTCTGAGATGTTTAGTGGAGAAGTATCTAGAGAAGGGAAGGAAAGTGTATGCTGCCTTCATGGACTTGGAGAAAGCTTATGACAGAATAGATAGGCAAGGTATGTGGAAGGTATTAAGAATATATGGAGTGGAGGGGAAATTGTTGAGTGCTGTGAAGAGTATGTACGAGGGAGCTAGGGCTACGGTGCGAGTGGATGGTGAGCTGAGCGAGTTCTTTGATCTCAATGTGGGACTGAAACAGGGGTGTGTGATGTCTCCATGGCTGTTTAATATATATATGGATGGGGTTGTAAAGGAGGTGCAAGGTAGGGCAGTGGATGTGGGGCTGGCCCTAATGAATGAGGGTGAGATTTGGAAGCTTCCGGTGTTGCTGTTTGCTGATGATACAGTATTGTTGAGTGAAGATGAATGGGAGTTACAAGGTTTGGTGAATGAATTTGGGACAGTGTGTAGGAGGAGGAAGCTGAAAGTTAATGTAAACAAAAGTAAAGTTATGGTGTTTGAGAGGAATGAAGTTACAGAGTGTGCAGTGAGGTTGGATGGTGAGGATATGGAGAATGTGAGTGCATTTAAGTACTTGGGTAGTGTGATGAGTAAGGATGGAACTTTGGGGGATGAAGTACGTGAAAGGGTACAGCAGGGAAGAAAAGTTGTTGGTACACTGAAAGCAGTGATGAGAAATAGGGAGGTGAGTATGGAAGTTAAGAAGTCACTGCATGATGGTATTGTGATCCCTACCCTGACGTATGGAAGCGAGGCGTGGACCTTGCAAGAGGGGAACAAGTCAAGAGTGAGAGCAGTGGAAATGAGTTACTTGAGAGGAGCATGTGGAGTGACGTGGAGGGACAGGTTGACGAATGAAGAAGTGAAGGAACGTTGTGGGGTAGATGTGGATGTGGTTGAAAAGATTAGGAGAAATACACTGAGGTGGTTTGGACATGTGGAGAGAATGGAGAATGAAAGACTGACTAAGAGGGTGTATGTAGGTGCGGTGGAGGGAGGGAGAGGGAGGGGTAGACCAAGGATGAGGTGGAGGGATGGAGTTGAGAGGTATATGAGGGAGGGGGGGTGAGTTGGGGGGAGGGTAGTCTGGTGAGTGACAGAGTGACTTGGAGGCGTTTTGTCTGCGGCCACCCTTTGCGGGATTAGGGCGTCGGGCTATAGATAGATGGATAGATAGATTTGAAAGATGCACCTTTAGGTTTTGGTTTCATGTCAATATGAAGAAACTGAAAGGAGCTATGGCAAAAAAAATGATTGTTTAGTACATTTTGGGTGCCTAGAGCCTGCGCCTTGGCCCAATTTGGCCCAATATTTAATCAGGTGATCAGGTCATAGCCCATCATCTCTAATTTTAGTCAAAATCTCACCGGTAGTTTTCGCACAAATTTGTCAACAAACAGACAGACAGACACACAAGCAGACAAACCGAGTGAAAACAATACCCATCCCCGAGCCACACCTGGGCGGGGACAGGTAACAATCAATGGTCGCCTACGTCTTCAATGATACGGCACTGTGGTAAAGGTAGAACATTTGGACAACATCCCTTGTTTAAGTCCTTCACTTACATATTTCAGTCATGTGCAGCTGTGATATACCATTGCCCTAAACTGAACACAGTGTTCTAATACTGGATTGCCTTAGAATATAATGCCATGCCATTAATATTGCTTTATTTTCAGTGATCTAAATGCACTGTTAGTTTTTTTTTTTTTTTTTTTTCACCCGGCGCACCAGTAACATGGATTCAGATAGTTTCTATTTTAAAACAAATAAACCTTTCTTTGTTTGGTTTAACGATCTGAATATTATGCGTAATATAACTATGCTTTTTATTTTACTCACATTTTATGATGACCCACGTTTTTACCATTGAAAAATATGTTTCGTAATTTGAATCAAACAAATGTTTCGTAAAGGACTCCCTGAATAGCCTGAAGTTAACTAGAATGCGATGTGAAAATTCTATGGGCAATTGTTGTGGCATCAGCATTCCTCTCCCATTACTGTTTACATAACAGCAAATAGAAAACGACCAAACACTCAACGGTGGGATATTCACCTTCTGACATTTTCCCAGTATGATGTTATCCTTAGATGTAACTCTTTGCACAGCATGCATCCTATCAGTCAATAATCGACTGACTAGCATTGCCACTGAAAAAAAAAGAATCATGTGTAATTTCTCAATGAATCAATAGTGAGAATCTTTGTCTAAAGGTTTCTGGAGATCAAGGAATATACTGTAATGTATAAAAACGTGGTTTCATCACGTATGTTTACAACGTGAAGGAGACATGAGGGGATGATATTTGTGGGAGGACTGCTGGCCCTCAGGGAACGGACTGTTAAGTCTATGCCCAGAGTCGGACACATTAAAAAAAATAATAATCACCTGAGCATTTCGTCCGGATCCATCAACGAAATGTACAAATTTTAAATCAAAGAATGTATCTACATTTGTTCCCCTCTGCCTGCTTATTGTTTTATTAAATTTGCAGAGACTTTTCCTGTGAGAGTGGTTAAATATAGACTTCATCGACGTGCGTATTTATTACAGGATGTTCTTAAAAACTGAACCAACTAATATTTGCATAAAACAAAAATGTAAATAACTGAGAGGACAACAGGGTTTAATATTATTCAGTGATAGTTCTACTTTTTGTCTCTGATAGACAGATTGAGGAGAGAAAGCCAAAAGAAGTATCGGGAACAAGAAGTACAAAATTAAATAAGGAAAGCAAACAGAAGTACAGGAAAATAGGGAGCTGTTAAAGGAATGTTCAGGTGAGAGAAAAAATCAAGAGAAGTGAGTGAGGGAGAAAGAAAAGAACTAAGAGGAAAACGAAGAGAACAATGATGGGTGGAAGAGGGGAGAAGCAGATACCAGAAAGAAGAGTTAATGAGAAAGTGAGGAAAGGAGAGTAGTGGAGTAGGTTTGAGGGAAAGGGAAAAGCAAATGAATAATATAAAAAGAAATGACCCTATAAGGAAGGAGAGAGAGAGAGAGAGAGAGAGAGAGAGAGAGAGAGGGTGAGGCAGTCCTTCTTCCTGTTTTTCCTGGCAAGACGATCATGATGAGTTATAGAACCAATCAGTGGGTGTACTGTATTCGGCTGTTTGAGGGCATATTGACTTAAGTGACAAAGACAACCATTGCCTCCCCCCTCTCTCTCTCTTTCTCATCTCTCTCTCTCTCTCTCTCTCTCTCTCTCTCTCTCTCTCTCTCTCTCAACAATCTTACTTTTAACTTTTCTGTCTTTTTCTCGTCTCTTCCTACAGATTTCCTGTTCTCTGCACTCGCGTTGTCCCATTTCCTTCTAACATTAATATCCCTCCCCGTTCATTCTTCCCTACCCCTCCTTTCATTTCTCTAACTAAATCTCCCTTCTTTCTTATCTTCCATCCCGTCCCTCCACGTTGCAGTAGGTATGAATCATGTGTCATTCCTTTACCGTCTGTCCTCTGAAAAATTGCTGTAGCCTCTGTCCTCTACAACTAGCGGAATTAAAGCTGTCATAGCGCCCCAGCCCGAGGAAAGAAAAATAGCTGTGCGTTGAGAGAGAGAGAGAGAGAGAGAAGTGTGTGTGTGTGTGTGTGTGTGTGTGTGTGTGTGTGTGTGTGTGTGTGTGTGTGTCGCTTGAACGTTCTCTCTCTCTCTCTCTCTCTCTCTCTCTCTCTCTCTCTCTCTCTTTCTCTCTCTCTCAAATACGGCTTTACCAGTACCCGTCCATGTAATTAAATGACCAAAGATAATTACCTTCCCTGGCGGTGGGTAAAAGAAAAAGCATTACAGCGTTGACTACAAATGAATCCCTCTTTACTTGAATCGCACACTAATTAACCCTATTTGCGTTCACTTGGTTCTCACTAATTCCTTTCATTTAATTTGTTTTATCTCAGTAGATACCAACCCGCCATTACCGTGAGTCATTTTTAGTCTATCCTTGTCATCTCTGGGCGACTTCATTCAACCTATGAAAATCTCTCCTGCTGAGTCAATAACCACTATATTTAACTCTTTCAGCATAATATATCTCTAGGTCGAATAAAGACCTGTAGCATTTGTAGGGAAATCATGCAAAATGCTCCCGAAATTAATGAAATACCAAGGTAAAAAATGTTTTACTCAGTGATCACTCCGAGCAATACGAGGGCGAATGTGGAGCTAGTAGGTTCCCCAGCACATGTCGCCATCCCGAAAATCAGAAGCTGCAAGGTAGCGTAACGGCGGGCGAGGGGTTCGCTGCATAATTTGAAAATAAGCCAAAATTTTCTTAAAGAGTGAATGGATCTGATCTATATAATTAAAATCTTCATTGCTTTGTATCTTTCATTCGTGCTACAGGAAGACAATTTCATTTAGTGATGTCGGTAATGACATTCTCCATACCCTGCGTCAATACGATGCGTCTCTTCTGAGGTGAATTTGATCATCGAATGACAGCAAAAAAATATAATAGAAAAAATTTCTTATCGGTGAGGACGTTCATCATTACTGATAGTATCTTATATTTGCCTTTCAGTAATTTTTGGATTCTACTCAACCTATAATAATATTCAGCTTAATCCTGCATCATCCTTGAACATGCTTGGGGTTTCATTTACTCGGGACTTATCTTGGAAAGATCATATTGCATCTCTTGTAAAATCTGCTTCCAAGAGATTGGGTGTGCTAAGCCGACTCCGCTCTTTCTTTACCCCTGCGCAATTGTTGACTCTATACAGGGGTTTTATCCGCCCCTGTGTGGAGTACAACTCTCATGTGTGGGGAGGCTCCCCACATACAGCTCTTCTCAATAGGATGGAGTCAAAGGCTTTTCGTCTCATTAACTCTCCTCCTCTTACTGACTCCCTTCAACCTCTGTCTCTTCCCCGCACTGTTGCATCTTTATCTCTTTTCTATCGCTACTTTAATGGTCACTGCTCCTCTGAATTGTCTGCTTGCATTCCTCCACCTCTACGACGGGCGCGTAGCACCCGTCTGGCAGCAAACTCTCACCCCTTCTCTGTCCAACTCTCTAATGCAAGAGTTAACCGTTACTCCCAGTCTTTCATTTATGCAACAGGTCAGCTCTGGAACTGTCTCCCTCTGTCTGTATTTCCTGCTGCCTATGATCTCCAGTCTTTCAAACGTAGTGTGTCCAGGCATCTCAAAATGATCGGATCTTGAATTTGGCTCTCTATTGTATTTTGTTTTTCTCTTGGAGGGAACTGTCACTGCGGGCTCATGGCCTTTGGTTCCTTCTTCCTCGCATAAAATAAATACACAATGAATAAACTGGAGAAAGCTTTTCAAAGTGAAACAGATGAAACTAAGAAACAATGCAGAAGGAAGAAATGAAAAGTTAGGAAAGGAATTAAACCAAAAACAACAATAGATGATCATTCAGTTGAGGTGGGTTCACTTGAAAGATTAATGAAATGGCAAGTACAGTTGTCACCCATCAGAGTTTTATGGAGGAGTTCTGAAATGATACAGAGGCAGTTAGGGAAGCAAGCAATCTGACAGACCAAAGCAGTGATACTGAAGAGAGGATAACCCAGGTGAATGAAGTGATGCAAAGTTACAAAGATGATGTGGAAACAATGTATGCTGAAATGGCGAAAGTAAGGAAAGACTTAGAAACAAGAGGCGAAGAAAAAAGCATTAGAAAGGAAGTGAAAGAAATAATCAGAAACAACCCCAAATTGGTCAGAGATTCAGCAGATAAAAGCAAATCTGTAGAAATCACTGGTATAGAGGAGGAAGAAATAAAAAACAAAATTTCGAGAGAATTGAGAAGGCAAAGAAAATGAGCATATTGAAGGAATTATCATAGGAAATCTGTGATAAAGATATAAAGGAACACAAAAGGCTAGGGAAATATGAGAGAAACAAGTTAAGGACGCTGAAAGTAACTTTCCAGAGTGTGAACACCGTGGAGGAAATACTAAGAAATGCAAACAAATTAATGGAAAAAGAGGAATTTTAAAAAAGTATTGATAAAAAAGATGCCTAACTCAAGGGAAACTGGAAATACTAAAGAAGGAGAGGGAAGAGAGAAAAACAAAGAACGAGGAAAGATCAGAGGAAGAGCAATTGGATTGCACGTATAAAAGGCGTACATAACCACAGGGAATAAAAAGAAAGACGGTAGTGGACTTAAATTATGGCAAGGATGCAAACAAGATGATTAAGTTGATGTATTCAAATGTAGATGGAATGGTGTCCAAGTTATTAGAGACGAAAGGCTATACCAAAGAAAAGGAACCACATATTATTTGTCTAACTGAAGCAAAATTAACCCCAAAGATATGAAACGATACCCTAAACTTAGAGGAATACAATAAATGGAGAAAAGACAGAAATTTAAGAGTAAGAGGAGGAATTATAATTTTAGCAAAGAGAAATATACAAGTCAAAGAAAAAAAAAATATATATATCCTCATACGTCGCATTGATTGCATTGGAGATTAACATCTGAAGGGAAATTAATTGTGGCAAATTTATACATGTGACCCAAACCAAACACTTGGGAAAGAGGTGAATATGAAGACCTGGCAGAAAGTACAATTTAGAGTTTAAGAATATTACTACATAGAATGGAAGAGAAATCTTAAAGAATTATATTAAAAAATGGATATTTTAATACAAATATCAATTGGAATACTCTAGATGTAAGAAGTCATGAAAGCTGTTAGGATCAAAAACTCCTAGATCTTGTGCAGGAGTTTTTCATAACACAGCATGTAAAGGAAAACACCAGAAAAAGAGGACTTGATGAACCATCAGCACTAGATCTTAAATTTACTAGGCAAGAAACTGAAATTGACAATATAATGCATCACCCTCCACTCGGCAAAAGCGACCCTGCAGTGTCGAATTGCAGCTTGAGGACTGCATTTGACAATGTAAAAAAAAAAAAAAAAGATATGCTGTGGAATAGATACAGAAGACACAATAGTGAGAGGGCATATAACATCAGCCCTCAGGACTAGTTCCTGACCATCCCCCTTTGCTGAACTTTTTCAGTGTCTCAGTTACACAGAGAGTAGGCCAGCATGCTCTCCAGTACATATTTCTCTAACTATCTACACCAGACTACATGCACAGTACACACTACACTTCCTTTTCCAAAAGTCAAAAATTATGGCGTCTCATCACCAAGCCTCGGAGTCCCCAGGGGGGGGACCATAAATGCCCCCACCATCCGCCCCTCTCCCAGTGACGACTCGAGGTGCCTGGAACCACTGTCTGACTCTTCTTCTTCATTTCTGCAACATTCGCGGCCTTTCCTCTAATTTTCGCTCTGTTGAGCACCACCTTTCCTCCTCTAAACCTCACCTTCTTTTTCTAACGGAGACTCAGCTGTCTGAGGCAACTGACAGCAAACCCTTTTCTGTATCCTCCTACTTTCTCTATACTCATTTCAAAGCCAAAGATGGCTGTTTTGTGTATATACGCAACGACTTATCTTGCTCTCGTGTTCCTGAACTCGATTCTTCTGAATTCTCTACACTCTGGCTTCGGCTTTCCTGTCATTCTCTGACTAAATATATCTGTGCTGTTTACTCATCCCCTAATTCTACTGACTATCAAAAATTCTTTGACTATCTTACTTCTACGATGGAAAACATTCTATCCATTTCTCCTTTCTCTGAAATCTCCATTCTAGGAGATTTCAATGTTCACCACCACCTTTGGCTCTCCTCTCCTTTCAATGAGCCACCTGGTGAACAAGCCTACATCTTTTCTATCCTTAATGACCTCGAGCAGCTTGTACAGCACCCTACCCGTATCCCTGACTGCCTTGGAGAGAGCGCCAACATACTTGACCTCTTCCTCACAACTAATCCTTCTGCTTACTCTGTTAATCTTTTCTCTCCGCTGGGCTCCTCCGATCACAACCTTATTACCTTAACCTGTCCTATCACTCCAGTACGGCCTGTGGACCCTCCAGGGAAACGTCGCCTGTGGCATTTTGGAGCTGCGGACTGGGAGGCCCTCAGGCAGTACTTCTTTGATTTTCCCTGGAATGATTATTGCTTCCATGGCCGTGAGCCATCTGAGTGTGCCTTGCGCATTACGGAGGTTATTCTCTCTGGCATGGAAGTATACATTCCTTTCTCATATCCTTTGACTAACGCAAGAAAGCCTTGGTTTAATCACGCTTGTTCTAATACTGTCCGCAACAATGAGAGGGCCTACAAAAGGTACCGGAGCCAACCCACCCCTGAATCACATCATCTTTACGTTTCTGCCCGGAATCGTGCTAAGTCTGTTCTTCGCTCTACTAAAAATAATTTCATCCATACTGAATGCTCTCAACTCTCCAACTCGAATTCTTCCCGCTCCTTCTGGCACCTTGCCAAAAATCTTTCTAACAACTTTACCTCATCATCCTTCCCTCCTCTTTTCTAATCTGATGGTTCTGTAGCTATTTCTACTACTGATAAAGCAGATCTCTTCGCACAGACTTTCTCCTCCAATTCCACCTTAGACGATTCCGGTGCTGTTCCTCCATCACTTCCTTCCTCTGACTTCCTCATGGCTGACATTAAAATTTCTTCAGCTAATGTATTTTCTGCCATCACTGGCCTCAGTACTAACAAGGCATATGGGCCTGATGGGGTCCCTCCTGTTGTTCTCAAGAACTGTACTTCTGTGCTTACACCCTGCCTATGCAAACTCTTTCGCCTTTGTCTGTCAACTTGTACCCTTCCTTCTTGCTGGAAGTTTGCTCTCATTCAGCCAGTCCCAAAGAAGGGTGACCACTCCCAACCCTCCAACTATCGTCCAATTGCTTTAATGTCCTGTATTTCAAAAGATTTTGAGTCAATTCTCAATAGAAAAATTTTAAGGCATCTTTCCTATCACAACCTTCTTTCCGATCGTCAGTACGGGTTCCGTCAGGGACGCTCCACTGGCGATCTTCTCGCCTACCTTTCAGACTCCTGGTCATCCTCCTTTCGGGACTTTGGCGAAAGCTTTGCCATTGCACTTGACATCTCAAAGGCTTTCGATCGAGTCTGGCATAAATCTTTAATTTCCAAACTGCCCTCCTACGGTTTCTATCCTTCTACCTGTGCCTTCATCACCAGCTTCCTTTCTGGTTGTTCTATAGCCGTTGTTGTAGACGGCCATCGTTCTTCTCCTAGATCTATCAACAGTGGTGTTCCTCAGGGCTCTGTCCTATCACCAACTCTCTTCCTTTTATTCATCAATGATCTTCTAAGCTGTACATCTAACCCTATCCACTCATACGCTGATGACTCCACCCTTCACCTTTCCATTCGGTTCCCGCAACGCCCATCTCAACAGTTACTTCAACAAACAAGGGATGAGGCTATGGCACACCTAATGTCTGACTTGGCTCGTATCTCTGACTGGGGTAAAAATAATATGGTTGTTTTTAATGCATCTAAGACTCAGTTCTTACACCTATCAACCCGACAAAATCTTCCACAGGTATACCCACTAATGTTTAATAATATTCAGCTTAATCCTGCATCATCCTTGAACATGCTTGGGGTTTCATTTACTCGGGACTTATCTTGGAAAGATCATATTACATCTCTTGTAAAATCTGCTTCCAAGAGATTGGGTGTGCTAAGCCAACTCTGCTCTTTCTTTATCCCTGCACAATTGTTGACTTTATACATGGGTTTTATCCGCCCCTGTGTGGAGTACAACTCTCATGTGTGGGGAGGCTCCCCACATACAGCTCTTCTCAATAGGGTGGTGTCAAAGGCTTTTCGTCTCATTAACTCTCCTCCTCTTACTTACTCCCTTCAACCTCTGTCTCTTCCCCGCACTGTTGCATCTTTATCTCTTTTCTATCACTACTTTAATGGTCACTGCTCCTCTGAACTGTCTGCTTGCATTCCTCCACCTCTACGACGGGCGTGTAGCACCCGTCTGGCAGCAAACTCTCATCCCTTTTCTGTCCAACTCTGTAATGCAAGAGTTAACCGTTACTCCCAGTCTTTCATTTATGCAACAGGTCAACTCTGGAACTGTCTCCCTCTGTCTGTATTTCCTACTGCCTATGATCTCCAGTCTTTCAAACGCAGTGTGTCCAGGCATCTCAAAATGATCGGATCTTGAATTTGGCTCCCTATTGTATTTTGTTTTTCTCTTGGAGGGAACTGTTACTGCGGGCTCATGGCCTTTGGTTCCTTCTTCCTCGCATTAAAAAAAAAAAAAAATATGAACATGTAAGAGATCATTAGACAAAGATAAAGAGGAAGGCTCGAAGACAGTTTGAGGAAGACATTATAAATAAAAGTAATAATCAACCTAAGCTATTTTACTGCTACATCTGAAGCAAAACCAAAGTTAAAGATAAAATACAGTCCATTACGGATGAGGGGATCATCAGTACACAAGAGAAAGATATTTGTGAAGCACTAAATAAAAACTACCAATCAGTTTTTACAAAACATGATAATTTTTAAATAGTAAGGTGACCAGAGTCCAGCTTTTAGGCGGGGCTGTCCCGCACTTCTTATGTCTGTCCCACTTTTTAAACTGTGACTAGAATGTCTCACTTTTTGAGCAAATTATCTCATGTGTCCAACTTTTAGAATATTACTATTGCATTAGATATAACATGACCTTCTTTTATGAAATTAAGATGAATTAGAAAATATATGCACAAAACTAACCTAATGAAATACCGAATTATTAATATAAAATCTGTAATAATGACTAGCTGGCAACTTTGGTCGGCCCATTCACTGTGCGATACGGTATGTTCTGAGTTCTTATGAGACGGTAGTGTTTGATTAGCAGCCTCGGGGTGAGGCGTAGCGCAGGAGTGGTCACTGTCACTTGCTTAAGTCAATATATATATATATATATATATATATATATATATATATATATATATATATATATATATATATATATATATATATATATACACACACACACACATACATTCACGCACACACAGGCATGCGATAGTGTCCTGCTTTTAGCTCCAATAAATCTGATCACCTTGTGAAGTAGATGATATGGAACATGCATGCCCACACATATTACCAGGTATACAGATATCAGAGAAAGAAGTACAGGAAGAGTTAAGTAAATTAAACAAAGGAAAAGCATATGGTCCTGACGAAATTCAGGTTGGATGCTACACGAATGTGCAGAAGAGTAAACCCGCTGCATCCTGTTAACGTATGGGTACGTTATAATGTTTTGTTAAGCTATGTCCCATCAGCATACCCATTTGTTTTACGTTTGCGAGGTCCGTCATTTGCACATTTTTCAAGTTTCATGTGTGATTCTTGGTAGGCATATGCGGAAGACCTTCCTCTACCCGCCGCCAAGCGGTGACACTGCCTTACCCCCCCCTCCACACGCCATTGTCTTAGCAACTCACCTGTTAGCAGCAACCTGGCCAGTAAAGGCATGTCGTGCCACAGTACGAAATTCAAGGCGAGAGTGATTCCCCAATCGATGTGGAGAACAAAGATTATGTGGCATGAGAGGAAGAAAAGAGCAGAAGTGATGAGGAGGTAACGTAGCCAAGAAGGTGCGGTATGTTGATGTGTTCAGGGAGTGAAACAACGCTGCTAATACTATTACTCCAGTCCTGTATGAGACAGCCCTAGCATGTTTTCAATATGGACGGTGGGTGTTGGCGCCGAAGTGGTGACATGTAGAGAGGTGTATGGCATGTAGGAGGACTACTGGGCCTTGAGAGCAGGCTGTGAAGCCTATGTCCAGATTTGGACTCAAAAAAGTATAGTATTGTGTGAAAAACAATATATTGTACTACATATAAATTCGCACCAAATGAACAAATATCTACCTATTCTGAGTAGTTTGCAATTGTTACCGCTACCATATAAAACACAACAGCCACAGCACAGCTCCAGAGAATACAGTACCAGATGATTAAAGGGCAACCTGTATAGCCCATTTCTAAGCATAGGTGAGCACTTTTTTTGTGATTTTCCATTGTTTCTCATAAATAGCGGAGGTTTTAACGAAAAAAAAAAATCTGGGAAATCTGCCATGATGGGGGGGGGGGGGTGTCAGTGGTGAAAAATCTGCCAGGATGCGGCAGGTTAAGCAGCCCATTCTATTTAATATTCTAGGAATTGGTAGGACAAGGTAAACTACCTGATATTTGGAAGAAAGCAAACATTGCTCCCCTATTCAAGAAAGGGAATCGACAGAATCCACTGAACTAACGACCAGTATCAATGACCAGTGTTGTAAGATACTAGAAAAGCTGATAAGAAACTTTGGGTAAACCATCTAGAAAAACACAGTATGATAACAGAAAGGCAATTCAGCTTTAGAAAGGGAAAGCCATATGTTACTAATCCATTAAGCTACTATGACAGAGTTACAGAAACATTACAGAAAAGAGAAGGATGTATGGACAGTATCTATTTAGATTTCAAGAAAGCATTTGACAGAGTACTGCACCAACGACTTTTACGGGAACTGTACCATCAAGGAGGAATCCAGGGCAACCTATACTGTTGGATGCAGGATTTTCTCTGAAAAATGGATATGATAACAATACTAGGGGGAAATTACTCATCATGGAGGGAAGTGACTCGCGGAGTTCCACAGGACTTAGTGTTGGCACCGGTTATGTTTTTAGTATATATAAATGACATGGACAGTAACACTGGAAATGGAAGCTATCAAAATATATTTGTGGATGATGCAAAAATACAAAGAAAGGGAGAAGGACCTAGGAGTGATTATCAGTAACAGATTGTCTCCGGCTGATCACATCAGTGAGAAGGTACGTAACATGTATACAGCTTGTTAATATGAGAACAGCATACAAATATATGAAGACGTGCTGAGAAAGATAATATCATTCATCACACCAAATCTGAAGTATGCATCAGTAGTCTGGAATCCTTATTTAAAAAAACACATAAATAAGACTGAAAAAGTACAAGGGCAGTTACAAGATAGGTACCAAGCTTAAGGGATCTAACTTATGAAGAAAGACTAGAAAAAACTGAATCTACCAACACTACAGGATAGAAGGAAAAGAGGAGACATGATTATGCTATATAGATGCATCTCAGGGAAAGAGAAGAGACATAAAGGATTTTTTATATATATATATATATATATATATATATATATATATACTGTATATAACCTGTGGGAAAGCATTAGCATGAGGACATTGCAAAAAAACTACATTAAAAGGGAGGCGATAAAGACGTAAGGAAATCCAGCTTGCCAAATAGGGCAATTGATCAGTGGAATGCACAACCAAATGAAATAGTGTGCCAAAACTATTCATAAGTTTAAGGGTATGATAAAAATGGCTTAATACACCGGGCAATACGAGGTTGACACATTCCTGTAAAGATACAAATAGGTTCGGACAATTAGGTAAGACCACTATCTGAAAAAAAAAAAAAAAAAAAAAACACATTGGAAGATTCTTGTATAAGAAATTATCTTTCATAGTTCGTCGTGTCCCAAGAAAATGGATCTGTTTCCATCTGAATACTGAATAGGAAATAAATTCCTTTATGCATGCAATATAATGCATCCTCATGAGAGAAGATGGAGTCATCGTACTTTTGTATGAGCCGTGGTTTGTGGTGTCATATTGTTTTCCCAGAAGTGTTCATTGGTACCTTTTGGAGAATGTGATTAATAGGACACAGCATGCAGGGATATGACGATAACGATGATGAAAGTGCTTGGCACAGTCTGAATTTTAAACCTGCTTGAAAAATGCTGATTAAATAAATAATATTACACCCTTAATTGACTTCAGCTTCTGTGTGTGTGTGTGTGTGTGTGTGTGTGTGTAATTCACCGGGTCGGTCAGGATCACTTGATGGTCGTGATGGTCAGCTTTTACCCTCCCGGAAGGGAGCTGAGAGCTCATATAGTCCGATCTAAGGGCAAGGCTGTGACCTTCACACATGCACACACCCGTCCCCTTGCTCAAGGGGGACAGTAACCACCCACTTCGTCAGTGAAACTTTTCGCAACCTGAGCGAGGCGCAAACTCCCGTCCACCAGTTGGCAAGCGGGAACGTTACCACTGCACCAGCGAGCGGTGTGTGTGTGTGTGTGTGTGTGTGTGTGTGTGTGTGTGTGTGTTCTTAGCTAATTGTTCTTACCTAACTGTATCTTTACAGGAATAAGTCAAGCTCGTACTGTCCCGTGTATTAAACCATTTTTATCATACGTAACCTTAAATATATGAATAGGATTGGTACGCACTATTTTATTTGGTAGTGAATTCCACTGATAAATTGCTCCTGTTTTCCATCTCTCCTGTAGTGTTCGTAGATTCAGTTTCTCTAGTCTTTCTTCTTAGCTTGGATACCTTAAGCTTGGTACCCATTATGTGACTGCCATTTGTACTTCTTCATCTTATTTATTTATTTATTTATTTATTTATTTTTAGATGAGGATTCCAGACTACTGATACATACTCCTGTGTTGGTCTGATGAATGATGTTATTATATTTTTCAGCAGGTCTTCGTTTATTTTTGTGAATGCTATTTTCATATTAGGAAGCAGTGTATACATGTTATGTACACCTTCTCACTGATGTGGTCAGCCAGAGATAGTTTGTCATTGATAATCACTCCTAGGTCCTTCTCCCTTTCCGATATGTGTAGGGTTGAAGTTCTTAACTTAAAATCCCAATCTGGTCTATTTTCACTTTTAGCAAACTTAATTTCATGACACTTGTCCACATTAAATTCCATTTACCATTTATTGCTCCATTCATGAAGCTTAAAATTTTTTCTTGTAGCTCTCTCCATGAATCTGTGTTAATAATTTACCTTCGTATTTTTGCATCATCAACAAACAAATTTAGATTGCTTAAATATTTAGTGTCACTGTCTGTCATTTATATGTTCTAAGAACATAATTGGTTCCAGCGCTGAGAGCTGTGGAACTCTACTATAGTCGCGGCGCACGACTCTGAGGTTGTCATTATCGTACCATGGCAACCTATCATTCAAAATGTGCGTTCGATTTTGTATCACATTATACACGAATCATATTATTATGCATGAATATATTATACACGAATATTATTATACACGAACATATTATACACGAACATATTATACACGAAACACATGCGTCTCACACTGTACACGAAATCAGATGCACTTTTGAATGGTCGGTTGCCAGGGCACGGTAACAACAACCTCATAGTCGCTATAGTCACTTCCCTAAATGATGAGTAATTTCCCCTTAGTACTGTTCTCATATCCCTTTTTCTGAGAAAATACTGCATCCAACAGGACAGGTTGCCTTGGACTCCTCGTTGATGATACAGTTTCCATAAAAGTCTTTGGTGGAGTACTCTGTCAAATGTTTTCTTGAAATCTAAATAGATACTGTCCACCCATCCTTCTCTTTCTGTAATGTTTCTGAAACTCTATCATAGTAGCTTAACAGATTAGTAACACATAATTTTCCCTTTCTAAAACCGAACTGCCCTTCTGTTATCACACTGTGTTCTTCTAGTTGGTTTACTCAAACTTTTCTTATTAGCTTTGCTAGTATCTTACATCACTGGTCAATGGTACTGGTTGGTTGTGTGTGTGTGTGTGTGTGTGTGTGTGTGTGTGTGTGTGTGTGTGTGTGTGTGTGTGTGTGTTTTATGCCGTAAAAATGAACCCAAATCTTAGAACTAGACAAAATTGTCCCTCCCCAAAAAGTTTTAAAAAAGTCTGTATTCAAGTTTCGTTTATTTTGAATTGCGTGAACACTTTGCGATTAAAAGACTGAAGATCGAAGTTACTGACAACGGCAGACAGAGGACAGTTCAGATTTGTTCAGTTATGTACATGAAAAACTGACAGCCATAGTTAATACTTGCATTAAAGAATAGGATAGAAATGAGCTAAGACTGCATATATGGATGGGTGTTGGGAGATTGCTGTAATAGGAGAGGCATGGAAGCAGAAAACACAGCGAACAATAACCATAAGAGCCGTGAAGACAGATAGATCCAACACTGCTTTGAAAAGAGACGATGAACTGGCTCGGCGAGAAAAGGGGTGGTGATGAGATTAAAAGCCTATGATTCACCTCTGATAATGTTGTCTTTGGTGACCTCCCTCACCAATGAGAATTCTACTTTTAGGAGGAACAAACAGGTTAACAACTGGATGTGGACAGAGAGGATGTGGCTGGTTCAGCACACCTATTTTCTGCGAAGATAATTTTGCAAGCTCAGCAATCAGAAGATCAGTTTGCAAGCAACAAATGAGGAGAGAAGACAGATTGCGAAGGATTGGTTTGTTCATTGTTTAGTGTTAATATCAACCTGAAATCCTGATGGTAAATCTACGGGGCCCATATCCCACATAAATGGCCGTGGCTTTCCATTTTGTTTCCCACTTGACTGCTGTCACTCGACCCCTCACTCGCCAGTCAGTTGTTTTTGTAGATAATACAGTAAATACTTACGGACTGTATGGATAAATAAAGTAAAGAAATAAATTTTGAGCATTTATGGGTGAGTAGGAAAGAAGTGTTGCACAGGAGCATTATCATGACTTCCTTGCTCACAGTTGTGTACCGCCGTGGCCCGCCAATTTATTCCTCAATTCCGTTTTAAGATGAATTAATACATCATCTTGGGACGCATTTGCACTGGCAGAGAAGATAAAATCCAGCTGATAAAAATGAAGGTTTGCTTTGTTGGATAAAATTACTGCACTTGCAGTTCGTAAGTATTTACCATATTATCTACAAACCAGCTGACTAGTTGGTGAGGGATGATGTATGGAGGCCGGGTAAGGAATAAATTGGCGGGAAGTGGCCATATACAAATCTGTGAGCAAGGGAGTCGTCATAATTCTACTGTACAACACTTCTTTCCTAATCATCAGTTCACCAAAAAGTACTCATGATTTATTTCCTTAGCTTAATATCACCTTCCTTTACAAGGAGTGGCGATAATGTTTTTGCCCCTGTGTGTGTGTGTGTGTGTGTGTGTGTGTGTGTGTGTGTGTGTGTGTGTGTGTGTGTGTGTGTGTTCCCATTATATCTCATGAACGGCTAAAGCTATCAATATGAAACCTTCAGGGTATCAAGCTATGGCCAAAAACTTGGTCGAGTTCGAAAATGGGCACTTGGGGTCAAGGTCAAGGTCACCAAAATGGCTGCCAAAAATCAACTAGTTTTTATGATCTTCCTGTAGCACCATTGTATCTCATGAACGGCTTGATCTATCAGCATGAAACATTTAGGGTATCAAGATGTGGCCAAAATCTTGGCCAAGTTCGAAAATGGGCACTCGAGGTCATGACCAAGTCACCAAAATAGCTGCTAAATGTCTACTAGCTTTTATCTCCTCCCCTTAGCACCATTATACCTCATGAACAGCTTGCACTATCAACAAGAAACCTTCAGGGTACCAAGATATGGCAATAAATTTGGACGAGTTAAAAACTGGGCACTTGGGACCAAGGTCAAGGTCACGAGAATGGCTGCCAAAGGTTATCTAGTTTTTCATATCCACCTTTAACACCATTATATCTCATGAACGGCTTAAGCTATCAACTTGAAACCATCTGGGAATCATGATATGGCCATAATCTTGGACTTGGCCAACAGTATATTCTGGCGGACGATTAGCATTCGGCTGGCGAATGCTTTTCTTTATTTTTTTTTAATACAGTTTGTCCGTATTTACTGTATTATCTGCAAAACAGCTGAGTCGAAGTGAGGGGTGGTGTGATGACAGGAGGCTTGTACTATATTTGTACTGTATATTGTATCAAATGAAGATGAACATTAGTTATTTTTAATTAAAATGTTTCTGAGTACCAGCTCTAGTAATACACCAAAACCTCCATCTGCACAACATAATCTCAATGATAATAGACCCAAGTCTTATACCAATAAAAGATTTAACAAAAATGATACAATGCCTCCCTATAATAATAATAATAATAATAATAATAATAATAATAATATAATAATAATAATAATAATAATGAAAACATAGAAGGTGAAAACAGACACAGAGACAAGTGGTGCCAGGCACAACATACCTTGCCTGACGGCAGTTATTTTATTGCTATTAATTTACCATCCATTTCATGGACCGTGTATCATGGTTTTTCTCAAATATCTTTCAAACTAATTAATTGATCGGTATGATACTTTGACACAGTGTACATGACACCTCCCGCTAATTTTTGGTAATATACGGCATTGCCAAGTGGTGTTAGTGAAGGCGTTTACTCTTGACGTTTAAAGGCAAAGTCGCGTGAGACCTGCAGGGCTAATCTACACAAACGAACGTCCGCTACCCCCCATCTCCTTCCTCTCCCTCCCTCTCTTCCTCCCTCCCTCTGTCTCACTGTTTCACTCTCTCTCTTTCTCTCAGCATTCCCCCCAATACCTGTATGTAACACAATATGCAATAAAATACCGTTTACCATTATATTATTCAGTAGTAGCAGATAACTTTTCTACCTATTATGATATTTATTATGAGAGAGAGAGAGAATTTCATAAATCCATTACGGCCCTATTATGTTGTGTTGATTATATACAGTACCGTACTGGTTTGTAAGTTAAACTGTGTGATTTAATTTTGGATACCTTATCTTACCTGCTCGTAGTAAACACGTCGATATGGGGGGTAAAGGAATTAAGAGATCGTGATAGTAGGCACATTATATTGGGTGAATAAGGTGACGGTCATACGCTCTTTAGTCAACTCCCGTTTATATAACTTCAGGACATACAATAACAATGATTAAATGAACACAGACTCTACAAACAACAACATACTGTATTTATGACACCCGATACTAATCATTATAACATGATAGAGTGGACAGAGGGGGGGGGGGGCACGGGAAGGCCAGCAGGAATGAGGGTTGAGGGGGGAAATGAGGAGGGGGAAGGGAGAGGGGGGAGAGGGAGGGAGGTAGGGAGGGAGAGGAAGGGGATGGGGGGTAGCGGACGTTCGATTGTGTTGATTAGTCTGGCGACTCACGCGACTTTGCCTTTAAACGTCAAGAGTAAACGCCTTCAGTAACACCACTTGGCAATGCCGTATATTACCAAAAATTAGCGGGAGGTGTCATGTACACTGTGTCAAAGTATCATACCGATCAATTGATTAGTTTGAAAGATATTTGAGAAAAACCATGATACACGGTCCATGAAATGGATAGGAGTGACTTGTTTCTGTCATTTAGCTCAGTGACAATTAAAGTCTAAGGTAATGGTGCAAATGTTTTCAAGTTACGCCCTCTGAAAATCCGTGATCTTGTGTTTGACCTTTCAAGGCTCCTCAAGGACAAAGGTCATGTAGCCAAATGAAAGCCCATATGAGACTTCCTATATCTTGATAATAACAAACATCTTTATCTTCAACGAGTTTCAGCCCCCTGAATATGTGTGACCTTGAGTTTGACCTATCACTGTCAGTTATAGTCAAAGGTCAAGATAACAATTAAAACCTCATATGGAATTTCCTGCTTGTTGATAACAGTAAACATTTTTTCAACCAGTTTTGAGTTATAGTGCCCTGAATATCCGTGACCTTGAGTTTGACCTTCCAAACTTATTCAAGGTCGAAGGCCTTGGTGCCAAATGAAGCCCATATTATGAATTCCTGTATGTTACTAATAGTGATTATCTTCAACCGTTTTCAACTTATAGCCCTCTGAAAATCCGTGAACTTGATTTTGACCTTTCAAGGTCATTCGTTCCCTCCAGAACTTATGCACATTCTTTGCGGACCAGCACCCACATATCCTGAAAGTTTCTTGTAATTTCATTTGGTTGTTTTTCCGTATTGTTTGCTAGCAAAGATACAAACAAACAAACAATCTTGACCAAAAACAATACCTCGTCAGACTCTGTCCGGGCTAGGTAATTACATTCCAGGGTTGAATGAATTGGGGAACCTTTTCCCTACACTGAATATTGGCCTCACAAGACTTATAACGTCAATGGAATAATTCTGATAAGTTTAATCAGAATTTCTTCAGGAGAAATCAGAAGTGGAGACAATACAGAAAGTAGAACCAAAGATAATAAATCTTTCATTTTATACATTGAGTGATAATGAAAAATCTTTACTTTCTAATGGATTAAAATATTGCCCCATACCAAATAAACTCAGTCACAAAGAATTCAACAATGATACTGACGAGTTATGCCGAAAATAAAGACTAATTAACCTGCTGCATGCCAGATATTTTTAGCCCCATGGGTCGCCTCCGTGCCGGCCATTTTTCGACCTTTTTTCTGAATGGCTAAAATGATAGATTTTGATGTGAAACAACGAATTTCACCATTAAAATGCTCACCGAAGCTCAGAGATAAGTTTTATTGAGCCCTGCATACTCATATACACGCATACCCGCTCTCTCATGCTCACCACGTACATGAGCGAATGCCGTTTTCTGTGTAAGGTCTACTCAGGTATTTATGCTGGGAAGGTATAGCAATGTTCAGTAAACTTTTCTGATTACTTATTACTTCAACATCTATCATAATTTGCTTGTCTTTCTCACCCTGAATACATTATCTTACACTAACTTGGAGATAGGTACAACCTGACTTCATTATGTACAGTCCTGTCACTTACAAGAAGGTATTTACAACTTGACTTCACTATATAGTCCTTACACCTACAAAAAAATATTTACGACTTATACTTGCATGAAAATATTTACAAAATGCCTTCACTATGTACAGCACTGGGTGAGGCACACAGGCAGAGTGAGGCACAGCGAGCGTGAGGGGGGAAGCGAGTGAGTGTATGGCCTTGACAGCCTGGGGAATGGTAGAGGAACAGTTACCATGCATGCCTGCCAATTTTTACCCACGAATCATGAAAAATGCAGTCACAATGAATATTTTATTTTAAACCGTTTTAAAACTGCACTGGCACTGGCCGCAGAATTATGTCAGACCATTTTAAAATGGCACTGGCACGTGTCGGGCTAAAGGAATTTCTCCATAACAATGTGTTGAATACTGAATCATTAGTAAAACCTAAGTCTACATGGGAATCAAATACTGGCAGAAACTCCACTTTCGATACTACAATTGATTTCCTCAAACTAAGTCAATGTTCTGTTACCAGACAGAGAAGTAAACCTAATTACAATTTAACACCTGGTGAACAAAATCCTATAAAATCTCATAAGAACTGCACTGATGTAATTAACCCGTCCCGTGCTGTGTCCGTATACTGTACATGCTGTCAAGCCAGTAGTGTCAAAACTGCTGAGTCCATATATATACGGACGAACCAGTAGTGTCAAAATTACCGAGTCCATATATATATGGACTAACTCATAGCATCCTAAATTGCCAAATCTGTATATACACTGACAAGGTTTTTTGCACACTTGGGCAAAATTGTTTGAGTCTGCCCTTAATGTGTGACAGAAAATGGGATGACTGACACCCCCTCCTCCCCTCCCATTCCTTATATCAATATAATATTTAAAAAAAAAAATGTTGTGAATGTGAAAATACGTAAAATTAGCACGGAACCACAACTTCCCATCATCATAGTTTCGACTATGGCTGCATTACCTACATCAGGTTGCGTTTCCATACCGTACTTCATGAATCCACCTACTCTATATCAAAATGGACTATCTATCCACATCAGCCACTGACGGCATCTGAAAGTACCCATCTGACGCAAATCTGGGTCATGCCGTGCTGCCAAAGATGTTGTGCTAACTCCTGACTTCCATTCGACGTTGGAGAACTTCCAAGTGTTGAACTAACTGATTGTGATGCGTAAATAGTATATAGAATGAAAGTAATATAAGTAAATGTAAGTAAATAGAAGTAAGTCATGAAAACAAGAAATATATGGAAAATAACATGAGAAATGTGTGATTTATTGTAACTAATGTGACTGTGTGCAGCATGAGTGCTTATTGTGCCTTATGCAATTGTTATAGTGCCTTACACCAATATAATATAAAAAATCAAAAATAAAATATTTCTGTAAATCAATTTAGTATTGTCTCTGACTTTATATCAACCGTCATTAACATCCATCCAGTTGCTCATATGCATTAGACAGGCAAACAGATTGCAAAAATAGACATACCTTATCCGGTTACTGAATGACACGTCCATACGTCAACTCTTTACATGCCAAATTTATCCAGCAGTTCAGGGGAAATTTGATAATAGATTGACTGATTCATTACAGACATGTCAAACAAACAAAATTTATTACCGAGACTCAGACTGGTTAACTCCATCTGTGTGTTCGGTGCCATATTTAATTGATTGAGAGTTGTTTGGGGATAGACAGACAAACGAGAGCTATGCGAAATCTCCCTATATAATAATTATTATACACTACTATGTTTCTCCATTAGGTCAAATGACTGCAATAAAAAAAAATAACGCTGATATAATGTTATTGCGTCTTCCATACTATATTCTGATTTTCGCAGTAGTGTTGCGATTATCTATTGTTTTCCTTTCTGTTTTTGATCATGTGTAATTAGAAAGTAAACCATGGTATTCATATTAAAAACGAACAATCCCGAATGATTCGTAAAGTCTCTCTCTCTCTCTCTCTCTCTCTCTCTCTCTCTCTCACTTTTCAACACATTATAGGTGGTGCTGGAGGATTATAAAGAAGGAAACGGATGAGGCAGGTAGGTAGGGAGGGAGGGAGGATTGGGTGAGGAAGGGGTGGAGGTCTATGAGGTGGGGAGAGAGGTGAGGAATGAGAGGAAGGGATGAGACAGGATATGAGGGTGAAAAGGGAGGGGTTGGTAAGCATCACTCTTCCCACATCACGCTTCTGTTTCCCTGAGTCACGGAGTAATATGCTACCTGCTCCTTTACTTCCTTCTTCCTCTTCCTTTTCCTCTCTTCAGCCCCCTCTCTATCCCCATTTCCCCCTTCCTCTCCCCTTCTCCTTCTTTCTCTCCCCCTCCTCTGTTCTCGTCTCTTCTCTTCCCCACCCCATTCCATTCCTTTCCTCTCTACTCCATTCTTCTCCACTCCCCTCCTCTTCTCTCTCTCTCTCTCTCTCTCTCTCTCTCTCTCTCTCTCTCTCATATTCTCCGGTCAGATGCGTTTTCTCTCACGAGCAACATGCATTTCCTTTTCTCTTCCCTTCCCCTCTCAGTTCACTCACTTCCGTCCTCTATTTAAGTCGCTCTCCTTATCTTACGTCCTTCATCTATTTTGCTATAGTATTTCTCTTCATTACTCCCTCTAATTCGCATTTCTCAGCCTCCCTCTATCTCTCTCTGTCTCTCGTCTCCTTTCTTTTTTTTTCCTAAGCGACCTCTCCAATCTGCTCCCTTCTTATCCATACCCTGCATCCACTGGGCTCCAAGCACAAGTATTTCTTCTCTCTCTCTCTCTCTCTCTCTCTCTCTCTCTCTCTCTCTCTCTCTCTCTCTCTCTCTTATATTCGTTTCCTTTTCCTCTCATCGGAAATTAATACACTGATCCCCTGGCTGGAAATTACACTTAGTGGAATAAAACTCACTAATTGGATACGTCAAAACAAACGAGAATCTTAGGTTAAATTTGGCGGCAACCGTGAGGCACACTCGAGCTTAGTTCAAATGTAGAAATTGGAAAACATGATAAACTTATGTGAGTGAGGTGATTAATAATAATTATGGTGATGATGATGATAGAATATTGTAACAATTAAGGATCATGATACAACTGCTAATAAGATGAATAATTGGAATGACAACTTCAATATTTATGGTACTTCTACTACTGCTTCTGCTACGACTACTACTACTACTACTACTACTACTACCTGGTTGTGGTCATAGTAGTGGTACTACAACTACTACGTTGTAGTAGTACTAGAAGTAGTAGTAATAGTAGTAGTGCCAGTCCATATAGCACCCATTCTTATGTGTCCCATCAGAAGCGTTGGATCCTGGGGCAGCGTTTCTCGGTCCCTGCATAATTTTAAGCAAAGTTGACCAGCCTCTGTCAATAAGTAGATAGGTAGGAAGGTAGGTATCTAGGTAGGTAGGTGCTACCAGTGCGAATAATGTTGATACTGTAGAGAATCGTTGCCACCAGCGTCGGATATCAAAGAGTATCATAGGTTACTACTGCTGCCAAATTTAGGTAATAGATGTAGCTTAGGAGTTGGGATTGTAGTTGTGGGTTGGCTAGACACCTATGGCCCGTACGAACAAAAATACTAAGTATTGTTGAGTGCACTTAGCAGACGAATTTTTTTGGATGTTGCACTTAAATCTGAGTAGAATACTTAAGTGATACCTACCAAACTACTTACTGGTCTTAAGTACACTTTGTAGACGACACTCTTAAGTATCCCTGATGAGGTTACTTAAGTGCTTCTCATTTTACTCAGTCAAGATGCCCGCACAACAAAAACAACGAGTGAGAATATGAAGTGATAAATTATAGAGAAACATAACAGAAAAGATATCTTGGGACTATGTATGACGTTTCCAACGAATTAATGTATAAAAATAAGACCAAGTTGAAATAATATTACAGTTTAATGATAGATTTGGAGATATTACGCCACACACAAACAGCCTATGCAAGATCACTAGCGCAGAAATGAAAGTATTTCCAATACTTTGTTACTTAGAAATTAGAAAGATGCAGCTGTTTAATGGAGATAATTCTTTACTCTTTTCTCAAGTACAAACAATTTCTGTTAAACATTTCCCCGTTGGACGTTTTTCCACCAATCAGCCACAACTTATCAGTCAAATATAACAAAGCTTGTGTCGTACTGTTGCAGATACTGTGGCTGTTAATGATGGAAAAAAGATGCGGAGAACAGTACGCCACACTAACCGAAGAATAGTTTTTTGTGAAGTGATGGAAGCGATTCGCTAATAATTTTGTCCCAACATTCTGCTGCAGCTCTACCCCATGGTGATGAGTCTTCATTACTAGTATATTCATTCAATAAATTAGTAGGTATGTACAAAATAACCGCGAAATGATTTGTAAGCACATTAAATGGAAAACCGATCATAACCTAACCCAACTGTGTCAAAAATTTAGCTGTAGCTGTGCCCCCTGGTAATAATTTTGTATCATAATCCTTCAACAAGTTAGAATATGCGTGTAGAATAACAGCAAAAAAGTAAGAAAATGTATTTTACGAATACCGTCCATAACCTTACCTAACCAGTCTTTGAAGGGGAAATGACCAGCCAAGGTCCTAAATTTCAGTTATTTCTGTGCTCAACGGTAATTACTCTGTCTTATTATATGCAGTAAATTACAATACATGTACAAAATAACTTGGAAACATCGCGCAAGCATAAAGAGTGGGGAACCGATCATAACCTAACCTAACCTATCCATGTTTTGACGGGGAAACGACCGACTCGTCAATGTGAGGTCGTGAATGACTTCAGAATGACTTTTGTAATCATACTCAGCACTAGCTTTGGCGCATGGTAACCATTCTTTATCACATACTTTCAGTCAAGTAAAGTATAATTATAAAACACCAGGGAAACGTCTTGAACACAGGCAACCGTCTATGTTTTGTCTGGGGAAACGACTGCCCGTCTGATGGCGTCGTTGATTAGGTGAAGCCAAAGATTATAAACGAAGTTTGACTTAATCAGCTCTTGTTGTGCCGAACAGTAATGTTTCTTTATCTTTATTATCCAATAAATCAGAACACATGTGTAAAAGATCAGGGAGACGTCCATATTTTTTACAGGAAAACATCAGTAGGTGATACTGAGTTTTCACTTATGTAAAACCTCATTGAGAACATTGCTATACCCAGCAGTAATAAAATGTTTACCATTTCCATCCAGTAAAACAAAATACATGCGTAAAATAAAGAACAAACTTTTTGTGACGGAACAAATCAAAGTATAACGACGGTAGGTCGGTGACAGATATCCTACCAACAAATTCAAATTTCACTCTGCACTCGATACTCAGAAAATTGTAGTACCTCCTACTTGTGACGTTAGTAACAAAATTTTGATTGGTCATTCACTCTGTTTGAAATAATTCATTGTTTTACACATCATGTTTTTGCTATGCACTGCTTTTCATCCAGCCGTACTACACTTAGGACTTTTGTACATTACTTTGCTGAGTGGAGCGCTAAGCAGTATCGATGGTAGCACTTAAGTAGTCTACTCAGTAAAGTACTCCAGGCTGGGACTTAAGTAGAAATCAAACCATATTACTTAGTAATTTTGTATATGTCACCAGTAGATGTAACGAGTCGTGAGGAGTTGGATAGCGGGGAGATCGTGTATTTGTGGGTTTTCTCACTCTAGTCTCGAACTAGGTCTTTCTCTGTCTCACTCCCCCCCCCCCGTCTCTCATATATCATAAGTGAAAATGAGGTAGACACATTCTGGAGATAAGGGGTATTATTGTGACACATTTGTATTGTTCATTGTAGTTGTGTGACATGTCCCACTGATCGTCAGAGTGAAAGCTAATCTCCGGTTGCCAACCACCTACTTTATCTCCTACTCTCTTCAATCTCCTTCTCCTACTGCTCTCAATCTCCTTCTGCCTCCTACTGACTCCACCAGATTTCTGGGTATATATTAGGTTTCTGGATGCCTAACATGTGTGTGTGTATGTGTATGTGTGTGTGTATAGTGACTAGCACGCTTCCGTCATGTGGCTAACTGGCTTCCGTGAGATGCCTCATATGTTTGACATACATCGTGTGTTTTGATTCCAGGAGGAGTTTTGTGATTCTCTTCCTGATACCAGACATCCACCTGCTTATTACATAATGTGCTAATGTTACATACTGTCCTATGATTATACTAATGCCTGTATAACTATTATATATTGTGCTGTGAATACATATTAATGTTACTTACTGTCACTTATCACTGAGTGACAGTATGTAGCATTAAATCCCAACCACTCCTTTGATGGAAACCCTTACAGGCTCCAGCCGGCAGGAGTACCCTAAACCATCAGACCATCAGGCTTCATTTGGTTATCTGGTTACCACCTGGCTGGGTTACAGGAAAACGTTAGTTTGTCACTCAGTGTACAATCATCTAGAGACAGACGGACAGACATATAAACCTACAGAAGCAGCACTGCATCAATATAGTGGATAATAGGCAACCTCATCTGCCACAAATGTTAATAATAATAATAATAATAATAATAATAATAATAATGATTAATAATTAGACGAAAAAGAAGAGGGGAGGGTGGAATAGCAGGATGAGGAGGGAGAGGAGGGGGAAGACGAAAGGAGAATGTCGTGGAAAAGTCGTAGAAGAAGTCGACTGTCTTGGTTGGCTAACCCCCCAAAAGTGTTTCCCCTCATCAGTATGTTCGTTCGCGCTGTACAGGCTTCAGCCATGAACAATTATTACGGATTAAAGTGTCAAATGAATCCCGACAGGCTGACAATGTACTTGTGTCTCATTGGTCGACACATTCAGGGCAAACCTAAGGTCACAGTGCCTAAAATAAGATATATGCTAATGAGCTTGGAATTACCCCGTGATTTCATATGGATGTCTTAAGTAACCTGTCATCCATGAAACCTCATCTCTCTCTCCTTCTTCCCGACCATTCTTCGTCCCAATATTAGATTCTCTTTTACCAAGAGAGAGAGAGAGAGAGAGAGGAATATTTTTTTCTTTAGATGCTAAAAGATAAATCGCTGTTTTAATATATCCTGCTGAAAGTAAAAGATAAAACGCTATATTAATATATCCTGTTGAAAGTATGTTAGAAAATTGATATCAGTTCATGGCTAAGAATTCGCGGTACATTTTTTTTTATGTGTCCTACTCTGGGAATAGGCTTCACAGCCTGTTCCCAAGGCCCAGTAGTCCTCCTACATACCATACACCTCTTCCTGTCACCACTCCGACGCAAACACCCACCGTCCATATAGAATACATGCTAGGGCTGTCTCATACAGGACTGATGTATTGGTTTTAGTGGGGGAATTTTTACGACATGTCGGCGGGGCTTCTGATAGATCAGTAAAATCTGATTTTAATGAAATTCAAATCCTTAAACTGTTCCCTGCACCAGCCGGGATTTGAACCTGGGTCCGGTAGGACTGCAGGCAACCTTTCTACCGATTGAGCCACCGCCTCCCCCACATGAGAATGATCATGTGAAAATTGGTATTTGGGACCTTAACCTGGCAATAGGTGACTAGTATATGCGAAGGAGTCTACATGAGAGGCTGGCAGGTGGAAGAAGGCGAGGCAAATCAAGGCCAAGATGGGAGATCACATGCGAGAATTTGTGTTATTGAAGATATGTGATACGAGGCCTGTTGGAAGCACAGGTAGTACAAGAACCAGGAGGAAACTTGAAGTTTCCTTTATTGTACAGACAAGCTTGTTCATGCTTGACATGTGGTGGAGGCTGTGCTGAATAAGTTCATGTCGTACCCTAGAGGGAGATTCACGGAAACAAGAGTGACAAGGGGGGAAATTGGAATTTCAATGGAGAAGACTGCAGTTACATTACTTCGCGATTAGGTTACTTCCGCTTGACTGGATCTGGGTGACATAACTCTTCTTGCATTACACACTGGTATAAATATGGAGGCTTTTGGACTGTAGGAAGAGAAGTTCATGTGAAAAGTGTGCTGGAGTGGTTGGGTATATGAATCAGTTATGTCACTGATGAACCCATGACCAAGTGCAAACAAGTTAAAACACACAAAGGGACATGGTACTTCACCTTATTAAATTCCAGTGCAGGTTGGGATTAGATCAATGGTTCACATACTGGAAAACATGGCCCCCAAGGGGGTCACGGCAGGATTTTAGGAGGGCCATGGCGGGCTAGCGTAAGTAGTAAATCAGAGTGTGTCTGCCATACACTGGAGTAGGCCATGTGTTTAAGCTCGTTGCCTTGCTCCCTGTCGCTCCAGTGTATACTTGCTATGTTTTGACATCGCTCGACCAATGAGCAGGCAAGAAAAAATATGGCTATGTGGCAACACTCTGTATGCAATAAGCAGGAGTGAACTTGTTATCGAGCAGACCACGTATAAAGTCCTATTCGCGTCTATAGAAGGGATTCTTCCAACAGACTTAGGACTGTGTACACAGGGTGAAAGTATGTCTCCCTTGCTCCCTGTTGTAACCTCACTCTCGACCACAGCCGCTGGCTTCCACAGATGCATGCTTGCGAGAAGCATCTACTGCTTTCCGTATAGCACTGTAGTGTTATCTGCAAGATATTTAATTGATATTGGGATACTGACTTATAATTTTTTCCCATCTGTCTAACTGTCTATAGATATGGTTAGATATAGATATTGTTTTATAATTTATGTATTCCTCAACTCTGCCTTCCCAACCCACTGATGGTCTCCCTGTCGCATCTCTACCTTTAATAATGCTCTAACATTTTCTCTTTGTAAAATAATTTTTGTTCATTTTCTCATTCATTCATCTGTTTTTTTTTTTTTTTTTATTATTATCATTGGCCACTTGCACCAGAAAAAATACAGCACTGATTTTAAATGTAAGACGAAATTCAGCTACTTCACTTTCACCAAACGATCTGAATTAAAATTAATGCTGAAAAAAAAAAAAATATTCCATTGAATTTAAATAAAACAGCTTTCACCAAACCTTATATCAGTGCAGATTTAGCAGCTCTGACGGAAATTTTTGAAAAACAATGTGAAATTTTAATGCACGGTAGAGTCGGCTGCAAATTTAAAACAGTATTTCTTATTTGCTACTTACTTACAATTATCGATCTTTTGGACGATTATGAATTCATATGTGGTATTTTGTTTTTCTTTTGTTGCTTTTGACAACTTTTTGCCTATTTTTTGCATCAACATTATTTTGCTGTTTATTGTCAAAATTTGTGACAGTGTGAAAATGATACAGTAATGATTAAATCTCATTATTCAAAGTGCAATGCGGCAAGATTTTTCACATTGTTTTCCTACAGCGTAACCATGACTTTACCTAAACTTTGCAAAGGTAAAGGCGACGCAACCCGGCTACCACACACGGAGCATCCAGAGAATTTGATAGTTACTGTGATACCAGACGCATTTTACTTTAATCATGCTAGTGGTAACATCTACATTATTAAGTCGAAAGTTTCTTTAATTGAATTTATTATAATTTGTGAAAATCAAAAAATAACGAACAAATGAATGAAGTATTGTTTGCAAAAAATCAGATATACACTGAAAACCAGTAGCTTCATACTGCATAAAATTTAAGCATTTGGGTGAGGTTAAAAAAAAATCACGCTAGCTGGGTGAAAGTCATTTGTCACTGGTGAATTTTTTTCTAGATTAATTATAATTCAGTGTAGTGAATTTCTTAACTACGGTGCATGTGGCCACATAATTTTAAACTTTATCATTCATCTGTTTCTATACGTTTGGCTGATTTATATAGATTTGTGATGGCTGCCTGTGTTGCTAAGAAGCTGAGGTACAATGATGAATAAATTAACTTCAGATTTACATCAATCTTCGCTGATGACATCGAGAAACTTCAGTGTGTGCTGTGTTTTAAAGTTCCGGGAAATGATTCTATGGGGCCTAGTGTGCTGACGACAATCCACCCTCGTATGTGGAGAAAGACCCCCGTTTCTTCAAGTGCCGTGAACAGAGTTTCGGAAAACAGAGACTGGATGGGACTGGTGCTTTCCAACAACAGAACATAAGTGTAACACAGGCATCATATGAGGTTTCCTTTGAAATAGCAAGGAAAAAAATACCCAGATGATTGCGGAAACTTTAAGCTGTGTGCTGTAAAGATGATCAAGTGAGTTCTTGGAGAGTCAAGTGCACATAAGATTCAACAGATTTCCTTGTCAAACAACAGAGTTAAAAGAATTAGTGAAATGCCAGCAGATATCATGGAGCAAGTGATGCAGGAGATGAAATTGTCTCCAGGTGGTGTGTTTGCAGTACTGATGGATGAGTCAACGGTTGTGAATTCTTGTGCACAGCTACTCGTGTTTGTTAGGTATGTATTAATTCATGATATCAAAGAAGAATATCTGTTCTGTACACAACATGGAACAACTGCAAAAGCTTCAGATGTGACAGAAAAGTTGACTTCTTTCTTCATAGCTAACGGAATAACCTGGGGAATTTGATGTGGAGCCTTTACTGATGGAGTATGGCGATGCTGAGATCAAAATAGGGGCTACAGAAGCATGTCAAGGAAGTAGCTCCGAATGCAAAAATAATTCGCTGTGTCATCCATTGTTTTGCGATGGCATCAAAAAGCGTCCCTGATGCCCTTTGCAAGATCCTACAGACAGTGGTACAATGTATCAACTTTGTGAAAACAGGAGTTTTGAACTCTCGCCTTTTCCAGAAACTCTGTGAAGACATGGATTCAGAGCATGAATCCCTCCTTTTTAACTACAAGGTGCGATGGCTGTCCAAGGTAATGTTGTGAACAAAGTATTTGAGCTGCGGTGAGAATTTAAACTTTTCATGTAAATGAATTATCTTTTAAGTGTCTTACACCAGGCGTACTGGGAGTCAAGTCTTGCATACCTGGCGGACATTTTTGAGCAGCTAATCAGACTGAATCTCAAGCTACAAGTCAAGGAAAGATGTGTATTTCACTTATGGACTATATACATACATTTCTTGTTAAACTCCAGAACTGACAAAGGAAAGTGAGTGCAGAAAATGTTACCGTGTTTGGGAATCTTTCAGGTGTTTTTGAAGAGATTGAACAGGATCACTTATCTGACTCATCACTCAAAAGTGAAATAATTCACCACTTGAAATCCTTGGAAAGATACTTCCCAATATTCAAGGAAGAAGGGAAATTGGTGTGGACTCCTTTCTCTGACACTCTTGATGTGCTGCCATTCCGGATGATGTTCAGGACAAATTCCCTGGCTTCAAGAAGGATTCTGCTGCCAGAGACCTTTATGAGGAAAAATCTCTGACTGTGTTGTGGTGCTCCATGTGTCAGTCACATCCAAAAGTTGGCGAATTACCACATGTAGTCCTCATGCCATTTTCCACAATATATTTATGTGAATCTTGTTTCTCCACCCTTCAACACATAAAAGTAAAAGCCAAAGCCGATTGGATGTGGACATAGATATGAGATGTGCGTTATTAGTGACTAAACTTCGAATCAGTCGACTGACCGAAAGCAAACAGAGTCATCCCTCTCATTGGTATGTAACATATGCTGCATTCTGATCAATAGTTTTAAATATTAATATAAATGGAGAGCACCAGAACATTTTTTTTTTCCCGTCATTATTTGTGAGGGACTTAAAAAAAAAACGAAGGGGAGCCCACAAGGATGTTAAGGTCCCCACAAGTGGGGAATTAAGTGAATAAGTTTGAGAAACACTGGACTAGATCAAGTTCTGGAAAATTTGTGGACACATCCGCTGCGGACTCTACCATTGGAGGCTCCCGGAGACGGGAGGGGGTCGGGGGGGGGCAGCATCAGGGGGAGGTGGAATGAGAGTAGGAAGGGAAAGTGGTTTTCGGCCAATAGGAACCTCCCGTGAGGGGGCGTGAACAATATTCGTGAGGAGTGCGAGAATTTAGAGAAATAAAGTCGCATGAACAAGTGAGTTTGTGTATATGTGAGTGTGTGTCACGATGAACCATTTATTTTCGTTCATTATTCATACTGCCTGCTCCTTTCAAAGCCCATTTTTCTTTGTAACCGTGTAATTATTTTTTATTCATGTTTGTCACCAGGTCATCTTCCTGCTTTTCCTTCTCTCTCTCTCTCTCTCTCTCTCTCTCTCTCTCTCTCTCTAAGCAGGTAGTTTTGAGAAAAAATTAAAGATCAAAGAAAGTCATATGTTGCAAGATGGATAGCAGTCCATTTAAAATATAAATGTCCCTCGATTTCCCCTCCATATCTCCTGTAAAGGGGAATAGTAGATTGCATGAGAAGGAATAATTCAGTTTGTAGGCTATTCACCTGAGTTAACGTCAACTTGAACTTGCAGGAACAATAATAATAATTCGGGAATAAGTTTTTAGAGTCGGATGATGGCAGGTGGGTGGGTGGGTGGATATGTGGACCAAGGTTAAAGGGGACGCGATTTGAACTCTGGGGTAGATTAACAACTAATACTTGTTATAATGTTAACTGGTAAATAATAGGGGCTCGTTAGGATTAGGGGCCGTTTTCACAGTCGTCCCCAATGTAGTCCCCAACAGCCTACTTGCCTCCGAACGCACGTTTTCGTTTTCAGTCACCCCCAACCAGCCTTCCGAGGCCTCTGTTGGGGACGGCATTCGGGACGGCCCGAACAAATTACTGGAACATTCTTGGGGGGCCTGCAGCCTCCCCAACAGACAATCCCTAAAGTAAAAAAGTAAAAGAATAATTGCATGTTTCATATTTTCATTATCATTTTAATATTATATACCCAATATAATATTTCTGGAGTAAAACACACCCGATATTGAAAAAATATATATGTTTGTGTATTTTAATGAGACTTTCTACTACGTATCCGAATGCTACCCTTTCGCAGACAGGTGGAGGCTCCTCAACAAACGGACGAGAATCGTTGTCTAATGCATATTTTCATGAAAATTCTAATATCTGATGCCCGATGTAAAAGTTGATGTAGCTAACACCCCGTTTAGAAAAGAAAATGTTCATGTATTAATAGTATATCCGTTAATAAACCACACCATCACTCATTAGACGTTATACATGTTGCTTCATGGTTATTTTTACTTAAGCCTTTTTTACAATACTTATGGATTCAGCTTACTTCCGATTTCAAGTAGGAGCGTGGTGAGGTTGCCGTTAGTTAGCTCTTCATTCCGATGACGTTTCCTATTCGTTATTTTTGCTGCATTCTTACGAATATCATCACTCCTGAATATATTAGTAAGAACTGTGTGAAGTGGATGTTCCAGCCATGTTATTCATCACATTCATTACATTCCAGTTTCTAAATATTTTCTACATATGGAAAGTTTTTTCGCCACCCAGAACTACCAGCCCTACCGCATCAACACGGGCAGACGTCCCCACGTTAGTGAGTTCCCGAAAGCCATTCGGAGCGACTGTGAAATCCAAAGGTGCTTTTGGTTCGGGCCCGACACACGGTCGGGCCCAAAAGGTTAGGGACGACTGTGAAAACAGCCCTAGGTATTGGAAAAAGTAATGAACAAAACAGAAGATCAAGGAGTGAGAGTTCGAGAAAATATGGATGACAGTGGTGTGGAAGGAAGAAGAAATGGTAACCCGAGAGCAATATGAAAGAACAACGTGGAGAGATTATGAAAGGGAATATGAGTGGATTATAGGAGACAGTGGTAGGACAAGGTGGGAAATAATGTTGTGGAAAGTCTATAAAGGGGACAACATAGAAGAAAAACAAGACGAGGGGAGAAGCTGGAGAGTATATAAAGGAGGTGTAGTCTATAAAGGCTGGTTGGTTATATGTAGTCCAAGCAGGAGGTGGTTGGACAAATTTGAGAAGTATATATATGGGAGAGGACAAAAGACAGTGTAGTAAAAGTCATGATAATGATGATCATGACAGTAGAACGATTAATAATAGAAATAATGGAGCGAAAACAGGATAAAGGGATATGATGGGGGAAATATACAGTGACAGATCGATGGCAACGTAAAGGCTGGAAGAAGCACTGTAGACAAAAAACATAATAGGCAAAAATCAACGGAGGCTTTCTTGAGGAGGATATTGTGTTATGTGGGGAGCATTTGCGCCTGTGCAGTGACTTAAACACCTGGATTTTTTTTTTTTTTTTTAGATCGCCCTCATAAAAATCAAATGTCAGCTAATCTTCCTTGACCGGGCTCGTCAACCCTTTCCTTTTCCCTCTGGTCAACCCTTTCCTTTGCCCCGCTCCCTCAGTTCTGGGAAGATAATCTGGTTTCTGCCATTACTCAGTTCAGGCAAGGGTGAAACGTTAGGCAAGTCAAGTCCGAGGGAAGTAATTAATCTGGTTCATCCCCCGCCAAGAGACCATGAAATAAACCCAAGGCCCAGAAAGTTGCCCAATGAGTTACCCTTGGCCGAACCTGACACGACCTGTGGAAAATGGGGCCGGATAATACTCCAAGGGTCTGGGTCTGGGTGGAGTGTTGACGTGCAAATGGAAGCGGTCTTTACATTTGCACTTCACTAATTAATTTTTATGTGTCTACTCTTTTTGTCTGATAATATCATCATCATCATCATCATCATCATCATCAGCAGCAGCAGCAGCAGCAGCAGCAGTAGCAGCCATTACAAGTCCACTGTTAAACAAAGGCCTCCCCCAACTTTCTCCACGAATTCCTTGACTGAGCCAATCTTTGCCACGTTTTCCCTGCAAATTTCTCTATCTCATCCCTCCACCTTTTGGCCTTTTTCTGCTTCGTTTACAATCTCTTGTTGTCCAGTCACTCACCCTCTTGCTTCATGGGTTATCTCTTATTCCTGCTACATGGCCTGCCCACCTCCATTTCTGTTCTTGTATAACTTCTGTAACATCTTTGCCTTTAGTCTGCAATCTCATCCAAGTTGATCTTTTACTGTCTCTTAACCCTTCGTTAGTCCTGTGTGGTATTCAAACGTGGTTAGTCCGGAGGGGTGTTACAATAGCCCAATACAGATTACATGTAGTGTTACTAACTTGTAAAGTATATTCATACTGCCTCTTCAGCATATCTTTGCAATCACTAATGAAAAGATTGAATGCCTTGTAGGTGGTGTTTATTAAATTATAATGACAAAATACAATAAATTTTAATTTCAGTAAAAAAAATAACAAATGAACTCGTATCTCATTTGTCAGGTAAACACGCACAGGAAAATATATTTGGTGATTTTTAAAATCAGTATAATGATAAACAATATGCAAAAATAGGATTAAAAAACCAATCTATATCACAATATGATCTAATTGGTTAGTTTGACGGGGTGACTGGACACCCCAAGGGGGGGGTAAGAAGTGCCCCTCTCTCTTACTACAGCAGAGGCAGGACTAAACCAATCCACATGCTCCCCCCCTACATTGAATCAGGAGAGTACTGGAACGGAGAGAAATATTCGAATTACCGGCTAGGAAATAGGAGATTTAAAAAAAAATGGGGTGCCAAAACACCCCACCTGACTAACGAAGGAATAAAGATATTGCCAACATTGACCTGTCCATTGCTCTCTGAGAACCGATTAATTTATTTTCATCGATATTTTCAGTCTCCAGGCTCCACAACCGTATGTTATAGCCGAAAATATACATTCGTTTTATACATATTGGCAAGCTACTTTTCTTAATGTCTCTATGTTTACCGAAAGCTTTCCATCCAATTGTAATGTGTCTCTTATTTTCCTATCATGGACTTTCATTAATTTTAGTATTTGCCCCATGTAATTGTACTCCTCTACTTCTTTCAGAATTTCCTTGCTTATTCTGATGACGCTGTTTGGAGTATCTGCATTAAACATTAGTTTTACTCCGGTACATCTTTAACCCTACTTTGAGACTTTCTCTGTTCAGGTAATTTAACATTTTTTGCAGTGTCTCTGCTGTTTCTGAGATAAGGACAATGCCATCTGGTAATCCTAAATGGTTTAGCTCTTCTCCATCTATGTTTACTCCTTTGTTTTCCCAGTCTAGCATTCCGAAAATACTTTCTAGGCATGCTGTAAATAATTTTGGTGAAATTGTATCTCCCTGACGCACGCCTTTCTCAATCTCTTATTTTTTTCTTTTCAGTCTTTATGTATTTTATCTGTAGCAGATCCCTCTTCATATGCATTTTCTAGCAGTTTTCAATGTTCTCAATTGCACCTTGTTCTCGCGGTGAATTTATAATTACTTTGTTCCACTAAGTCAAAATCCTTTTCGTAATCAACAAAACCTAAGCACCGTGATTTATTATATTGTCACGAGTCGGCTAGTGACATTGGCTTTTGTGGGAAACCGGGAACTCAAGTGGAATCCCAGTTTATCATTCAGTTAACCGCTCATTCGGACGGAAGCTTTGTCAAATCAATTTTTCATTGTCATACGTGATCGTCTTTGTGTGAGACATTAGCGCTTCCACTGAGCGATTTGTTTTGGGCGCGTTTCGCTCACTCGACCGTTAAAAAATGCGGCCTAGTGCTCCCCTTTTCTTTCCCACGACTGAGTCCAGTGTTTACTTTGACGGAGAGAGGTACTGTGCTCCAGAAGTGTGAGAGGAGAGGTCAGCTAGCAACCCAGGCTCCACTAGACTACAGTTCTCCAGACTCCCACCCTTGATTTGGGTGATACACAGCATTCATTGACTAGTATTTCCTTTTTGTATTTTCCTAGGTTTAAGAGCTTAGTTAAGGTGTTTTTTTTTAGGCGTAAGAATTTAGCTTTTGAGTGAGTGAGTGAGTGCGATCTCATTAATTTGATTTTGAAATGTAACGTTAAATTTATTTTGTAATCAATAAATGTAACAGTTCTTTTTCATGAGCTTAATGTAATGTAAACTCTTGTTTCATTTCTCCGCAATTAAGCTTATTTCTCCATATAGCTCCTACGTAGCTTGCATAAACGTTTGCTATTCATAACTGGTACTTAGGCCAGTCTTGTATAAAAATCCGTTGTGCCTCCTAGGAGTTAAGCATCAGCAAGAACCTGATACTATTATTATTATTAGTTATTTATTGTCAGGGGTGAAGTAACTTTCTCCAGAGGCTAACAGTACTAATAAACAGGAATTGAGTGATTAGTCTCTGCTGTGTACTGTTGAGAAAGTTTATAAATTCTCGTTCTTAGAGAATCGTGCGAAGTAAGCCAGCGTAAAGTAATTGTTGCTTGATTTAGCAAGACAATCATTGTCCCTGCTCTTCAATATTATTGAACATTATTATCATTTAAATAATATTAGCATTTATTTTAAAAACCCCGTGACATATATTCTGTAGTTTTCTCAATTAGCTGATTCATTATGTGTAGATGATCAGTAGTGAAATACCCATTTCAGAATCCTGTCTGTTCATGAGGTTGGTTTTCTTCCAAATTTGTTGTTATTCTGTTCGTAAGGACTTTAATGAAGAGTTTGTAAATGTCTGATAATAAGCTAATGGGTTGATAGTTACCAAGATCTTTTGAGTCGCCTTTTTTATAAAGTAAAGTAACTATTCCATTACACATGTTTTGGGAATTTTCTCCTTTTTCGTACTTTTAGTAAATAAGTGGGTGACCCTGTTTTGTATTTCTACTCTTGCATCCAACAGTAAACAGCTACTACTCCATCTTCTCCCTGAGCCTTCCCTCTCTTCATATTTTGAAGAGTATATTATTTTTGAACAGAAATGTTTATTTCGTGTGGTGGTACCTCAGGTATATCACCTGTGTCAACTGAAAAGTTAGCTATTGGTACTACTGCCTTTGATGTATGCAGGTCTTCGTAACATTCTTCATCTCTCTTGACCATCTTATCTCTGCATTTAATGACTTCGCCGTTTTTGTCTATCAGTGATATAATTATTTTGTTGCTTTCCTAGTGCCATTTTACTTGGGACCTGTTTCACGATTTTCTCAATTTTTAATGGTGTAATTGATGTGATTTTTTCTTCCCTTTGTGTGTTGTTGATAAGCTTATTTAATTCCGTTCGTTCTATTTCATCTTTGTTTTAACTTTCATTTCCATTCATTTTTCCATGAGCTCGTGAGTCCTTTCCGAATACTTCTTGGCTTTGGTTGTATTAGGTTTCCCTACTACCTCCACTTATTCTCATAGCACTTTTGTTCGTCTGTCATTCAACTCATCAATGTCACATTCAACATTACTTATAGCCTGAAATTTGTTCGTTATTTCCAAATGAAAGGTTGCCTTGTTTTCGTTTACTTTTATTGGGCGTACATTTTTTTTCTTTCTTTTTATCATCCTCTTTCTTGCACTTCTGAACTTGAATCTGACTGTGCAACCAACCAGTCTATGGTCACTTCCTATATATACTTTGTTGAAAACCGTGACATTCGCGATCGTGTTATTCTTATCTGCTATGATGAAGTAGACTTCATTCTTTGTTTCTCCATTTGGGCTTCTCTAGGTCCATTTTTCCCTATTGGTTTGTGAAAAAATGTGTTCATTATTCTCATCCTATACATTTCAGCAAAATTTTCCACCATTTCTCCTCTTTCATTCCTTTCTCCCACTCCAAATTTTCCCAACATGCTTCTGCATTTTTTGATTTCCCAACTTTTGCATTGAAGTCTCCCATGAGTATAGTATAAATTATGTGGTCTTTTCTTCTTCCATAATCTAAGAGATGTCGTCATAGAATATTTTTGTTTCAACATCTGGGCTTTGAGAAGTCGGTGTATAACCTTGTATTACTTACAGGGTGTATATTTTACACAGTCTAATTACAATTCATGCTGCTCTGTCAGACACTCTGCTAAATTTTTTAATGTTCTCTGCAAGATTTCTGTTAATTAGAAATCCTACACCACTAACTATTTCATTTTGCCTTCCGCTATAGTAAAATAGGTGGTTGCTGCCTTCGAGCTGAATTAGTTCTACTTTTCTGTGGATCTCACTCAAACCTACAATATCTTATCTATTGTTTTCCAATTCAGTCATTAAGTTATCAAGTTTGTAATCTTCTGCGAGACTTCCTACACTGTATGTATAAATCTTCATGGATTCCAGTTTGTTTAATATCCCAGTCTCTAATTTACCGACACAGCGAGTACTCATTTTCGGTGGCACACTGCCTGTAGGCACAGGAGGCAGTGGGGTTGGACCTTTAGTAGATGATGATCCAACAGGAATTCCCATCAAATCATCTGTAATAGAACTCTGATAATATATCTACCTATATATATATGTCCGTCTGTCGATTAGTACTTATCTATCTGCCTATCTGTCTATCTATCTATTTTGGTCGGTTTATGTGTATTTTATCAAAAGAATACTTTGGAATTCCCCATTTCTATACTTTTAGTCGAAAGAGAGATATGTGAATCTCTTAAGATTGTAAGAACTTCCAACCGAAAAGCACCTTCATCTGTATACATCATTTACGTGTATTTGTAAGAGATTCATACACACTCCTCATATATCCCCATTTCAGAAAATACACAAGCAAACTTCACACTGGTCTGGCCTCCACACACTCAGGCTGCTTCAGCAGTTGAGGAGAAGCCTAATAACCTATCACGTTGCCTCCTTGATCCTCTAGCTGAAAAGCATTATGAAAAGAACAGAAGCAATTTGCAACGAATGTCACGTGAAATTCTTCCCTCCCCCCCCAAAAAAAAAAAAAAATCATATAATTAAATGAATGACAGAAAACGCCAGACGAATGCAATATTAATTACACACAGCTTTGGTATGAACAAAAGTAACTGGCAGCATAAAAATATATAATAACTAAATAGATGAATCTTGTTTCGAGAAACTCAAGACATAAGAGTCAGGAAAAGAAGGTAAGAACGACGAAAAGCGCTTGCAATCAACAAGGTAATCTGGCATGAATTAATGAACGTTCACTATTGCGGGAGAGAAGGTCAGGATGAAAACTTAAATGAGGTTCAGTCTGACTGAGAGTTGGAGGACCAGGAGAAGAAATGTACCAGCTGGGACAGTGGGACGTGAAGGGGAGAAGGAAGCAGACGAAATAGAAAATGAGGAAAAGTTCTGGAAGGGAAAAGGAGGGAAAGAACTGGAATATGGAGGTGGAAGGGGTAGGAAGAAGAGAAGGGAAGGAGTTGGAAGAGGAGGAACCGGAAGAGAGGCAAAAGAGATGAAAGGGAAGGGAGGGGAAGACGGTGGAATGTGGGAGGGAGACCAAGGTGAGGAAGGAGCTGGGGAGGGAGAAGAACAGTTGGAAAGAGAGTGAAGATGCTGAAAGGAAAGGTGAATGAAGATGAGAAACTGGAGCAGGAGGGGAGACCTGATACTAAAGAGACAGGAAGGGGAGGGCAAAAAAGCTTGGTCAGGAAGGAAAGAAGGAACTGGAAGTGGAGGAAAAGAGCTGGAAGGAAATGGAAGAGAAGGAACTGGAAACGAAGAAGTGGATGAGCTGGAATGGGAAACAAGGAGCTGGATGATGAGGGATAGGTAGTATGGAAGTAACTGAAAGAGGAAGACGCTGCTACAGAGGGAGGAAGGGAAAGGTAAGAACTGTAGAAAGAGTGGAAGTATGGAAGGCAGGAGAGAAGACGAGATGTATGAAGACTGCAGGTGATGAAGAGAGGAATTAGTACAGAGAGTTAAAGAGCCTGGGGATGAAAAGACGGCGAGAAGGGGAAGTGGGGAGTTAAGAGAATGAAGAAAAATGGAGAGAGAAGATGAAAGAAAGAGATGGAGATATTGAGAATAAAGTAAAGGAGAAGACAGAAAGAGAGAAAGATAAATGGATGATACTTACACATGGTTAAAGAAGGGGTAAAGGATGAGTGGGAGAGACTATGATGAAAGATGATACCTGTGATGGAAACAAAAAAGGTGATGGAAGGAACACGAGGAATAGATAATTGCGAAAAATGATCTGTGAGTTATTGGAATACTTTGAACAGGAGAGGGGGACTTGACACAGAGAGAGGAAGAGGGAAATGATGATAGGGGAATGGGAAGACAACGGAGCCAGGAGAGAGATGGAGGGACCTGGATGAGGGACAGATACAGGAAAGGATAACTGAACTGATGCATCATTAAATGGGTAAGGAAAGGAAGGAAATCTGGGGAAGGAATTGAAATATGAAAGAGGGATGAATATAAGTAAGAATGGATAGAAGGAGTCACGAATCAATTATTGGATAGTTGACTGAAATTTGGAAGAGAGCCTGTGAAGAAGGGAGAGAAGAAAAATAGCAGGCCGAGAAGCAGGTGAGGTAATGAAGGATGATCGAACTGGTAGGACAATAAGGTAACGAACAGAAGAAGAATAATGGCTGAACACATAACAGAAAAGTATTAACAAGGCTACGTCACGCTGAACCCCAACCTTGCTAATGCTCTTCTGGACCACCAAGAATACATTGGGTTACGGGATCGTCCCACTCATTTAACCCATTACATTTGAAATGCTGTGTGGATGATACCTTTTCAGTTCTTGTGCCTTTATTTTAGATTACTAAAATTCTAAACAAAGAAAAATATACACATTACCTATAAAACCGAGAGAGACAGTAAACTTCCCTTTTTAAATTCTTGTTTAAAGAATACAGAAGGAACTCTTGCTACTTCATTATTCAGAAAATCAACATATACAGGATTAACTACAAAAGTCAACTCTATCGTTCTCCTCCAGTACAAACGTAAATTAATTCTTAATCAAGTGACCAGAGAATAAAAATTGTGCTCCTTATTTCTCTTTATATAATAAGCTACACTTTTTGTGGGGGGGGCCTTGCAGCAAAATGGATTCCAAACTAAATTTGCAGACCAGTACATAGGAATACAGCTGACTAAACGAAGAATTACAACTTTGCAAGTAGCCCATACTGTCGAAAGAACTGAAGTTTATTTTCCTGCACCCTACTTAGGTCCTAAATCAATTTTTTACCTAATATGATAAGTAACTTAATTTACGACTTTTATCTGCAGGTATCGTTGAGGCGTGTATTAAAATATCCCCCAAACTTGTCTCATTGTTTCATGTTATTGACCATGTCCCAGATGTCCTGCAGTCCTCGGAGGTGTATCAGTTCAAGTGTGGTTGCTGTAATGCAGCCTATATTGGTCAAACCAGGAGCCAAGAGCCAAGCATCAGGAAAGGTCTCATAGGACTGGACTCCCCATTTCAAAACCATCATACTCATCTGTTCAGCCTAAAAACTGCAGAAATTTTCGAACTTTGTTCTCTGCATGGGGTGACCTGACGAGACTTTTGCGGAGTCTACTTTCAGCAGAGCTACGAACATCCCTTGGCTCACATGACTCCTCTACACAGTTACTCTGATTTCAACCAGTAAACTATACAGTATGTATGATTGTTTTTTGTGTTATGTGTTTTTTATGTCTGCAGATGATTTGTATGTAAACTGAAGCATCACTCCTCAACAAAGCATGTATGTCATCATGCTGGTTTTGCTGGCCATCAATAGATTGTACATACCCCAGTATATATATATATATATATATATATATATATAGAGAGAGAGAGAGAGAGAGAGAGAGAGAGAGAGAGAGAGAGATAGATACATACAGTACATAGACACATAGATATGGATATAGATATAGATATAGGTACAGTATGCCTCATTTTCTTTATTTATTTCTCTTTTTTTCCTTTTTCCCTAATTTCACATTTCGTTTCATGCAAAGTCTTCTCCTGTTCTTATTTCTTATTTCCCTCTTTGCAGTATTTCCTCTCTTCCGTTCCCATGCCTGTCTTTTCTGTGTTTTTTTTTTTCCTTCTTCCTGTGTTTTTTTTTCTTCCTTGCTCCCTTTCAATTTCATTACTCTTCTGCTTTCTCCTTCCTTTTGTTTCTTCTTTATATTACAGCGATAAATCAACCAAACAGGTAGGAGCCAAGGTCAAGTATGGTAGAGCTGCCTGGAACTCTGATAAAGGTGTCTGGGGTTCGACCGGACTGGGACGTTGCTAATTGTTATTTTTCTTATATATATCATTTTTCTCTTTTCTCCTTACTTCCTTTTGCTTCCAGCTTTCTCCCTTTTCTCTGTTATGCACCTTTTTGTTTTACTTTTTAACTGCCTTCTGTCCCTTTTCGTGTTTTATCTTATTCGTACTCTTATTCCCATTTTCCGTATTTTTTTATTTTTTTTTCTCTCACTTCTTCCTCTCCTTTTCCATTATGTGAAATCATCACGCGCTACAAGGGTGTTTGGGGGCGAGATGAAGTAGAAATAATCAACATCTGCGCTAACCTACGAGATATCAGTATAATCAAGAGCATCCCCACCATCACCATCATCCCCAACATCATTATCGTCATCGTTGTTCATAACGTAATCATTAAAATCATCCAAATTACGCCAAATAAACACAGACATTATTACCGTCAACAACATCATCACCATCAACAACACTATCATCATCACCATCATCACGATTAAGACACTCATCATTTCCTGCGTCAGATCAAAGTCCCATCTATATTACACCGTCATAAGCTACAGTGTGATTAACTACTCCAAGGACCCAGAATAACGCCGGTATATCTTTTATAAAAGAACATATGTTATTATACAAACTTCATTCTGTCAGTCATATACTGCATCTGAAAAACTCCCCGGCATTTGAATTAAAGAGATGTATTCTGGAAGTGAACTGGTGTTCTTTCACCAGCGTGGTTCTGAGTGGGCATCAGTTCGTCAATTACATTGCTACAGTCATCATGCCGTACTCCATAATTAATCCCGTATTTTTAATTCTACAGACTCAACTAGATACTTTTTTTTACTTGGATGTGGGATCATCTTAATGGGAAAGGGTTTAATTACAAACCTCACACACTTGGCATGCTTAAAGATAACATTATTTGGGTAAACAGCCCATTGGATAACCTGCATCGAAAATTTGCCACGTTGGAACCCCAGGATGAGTTCTGTATATATGCTGAAGGTCTTTGAGAGAGGTGAAGTCAGTGAATGTACAGCGAGGTTGGATGGTGAGGAATTGGAAAATGTGAGTACGTTTAAGTACTTGGGTAGTGTGATGAGTAAGGATGGAGGTTTGGAGGGTGAAGTGCTTGAAAGGGTACATCAGGGAAGAAAGGTTGCTGGTTCTTTGAAAGCAGTGATAAGAAACAGGGAAGTGAGCATGGAAGTGAAAAAGTTACTACATGACAGTATTGTGATACCAACTCTAACGTACGGAAGTGAAGCTTGGACGTTGTTGGAAGGACACAAGTCAAGAGTGAGAGCCGTGGAAATGAGTTATTTAAGAGGAGCCTGTGGAGTCACATGGAGAGACAGGCTGACGAATGAGGATATAAAGGAGCGTTGTGGTGTTGATGTGGATGTGATAGGAAGCGTTATGAGGAACACACTGAGGTGGTTTGGCCATGTGGAGAGGATGGAGGGTCAAAGACTGACGAGGAGAGTGTATGTGAGTGAGGTGGAGGGGGAAAGAGGGAGGGGGAGGCCGAGGATGAGATGGAGAGATGGGGTGGAGAGGTATATGAGAGAGGAGGGTGTGAGTTGCGAGCAGGGGAGTGAAATGGCGGGGGACAGGGCGACTTGGAGGCGATTTGTTTGTGGCCACCCCAAACGGGATTGAGGCGTCTGGCAATAGATAGATAGATAGACTGCTTTTATTTCTTGGTGAAGCGATGAATAGTTATAATGAAATGAAAAACTTAGAACCAAGTCTCATTGACATCGGTTTATTAATGTAAAAATATTGAAATTATTCCGGTGCCTCGGAGTAGTGAATCATTCTGTACAAGAGAGGTAGCAGGCGAGAAGTACTTGTAATAGCCCTATGGAGCAGCCTGGCACTCTACTACACCTTTACCTAGTTCACACCTCAACCCAGTCCTCTCATAGCCTCTTTATACTTTGTTATTTCTTTCTCCTCCCCCCCGCTTTTTTTTTTTTTTTTTTCAGTTTACACTTTTTGTTGTTTTCTCTGTTTCCTTTAGCCATTCTTTTTTTTTTTTTTCTTTTTCATTTTCGGGTCATTAGTATGACTCTAAGACCCGTACATTTTCGTGACTTTATATAAATTATGTTGATCCTCTGGATGCCATGACTCACTTTGAGCTTAATTTGATCGCTTGGCGGCAGCTGGAATGCAAGATCTGTGAAGAAGTTAAAAAAATAGACAACACAACAGACAATGATAAGAGAAGAATGATAAGAAATAGCATGAAAAAAGTATTACATAGCAAAATGAAGATAAGGTATTATTAAAAAATATATATATATTCTAGAGAAATAGGAGCCAAGGTGAAGGAACGTGCAGCTACCTGGGACTCCCATAAATGTGTCTGGAGCTCCCCTGACTGGCTTTTTTTTTTTCCACATTTCTTCTTATATATATATATATATATATATATATATATATATATATATATATGTGTGTGTGTGTGTGTGTGTGTGTGTGTGTGTGTGTGTGTGTGTACTCGGGCGGTTTTTAGCCTCAAAAAAAGTATATAAGGCTTCGCTGAAGCTTCCAGGCCTGAGTTTAGTTGGGGTGGACGATGGTGTAACGGTAGCACACTCGCCTCGCATGCGAGAGTTCCCGGGTTCGATTCCCGGGTCGACCACGAGACCTTTAGGCACGGTCTCCTTTGCCCTATCCTGTTCGTACCTAGAACTAAAAATAGGTACCCGGATGTAAAATCGACGGTTGCGTGTCGTATTCCAGGGGAATGTTTGGGAGCTTACTTTCCTTGTCTCTTCACCATTCCAGGCCGTGGACTCACAATCGGCTGCTGGGCGACAGCGCCGTATGAGGTCGTAGGGGAGTCAATGATCACCCCTCAAAGGGCGATTCACAATCACTGTATTCGGCTCCCTGCCAATCCTCTTCTGTAGCGAGCAGGAAAATTTCTGGGGAAAATTTATTCGACCAAACAGCAGCCACCGACCTATCACGTGACTGAATTTAAACAGACCACACCCTCCCCCTTTCTCCTCCCTTTTCCCTCCTCCTCTTCCTCCCTGTCCCCACAAAACAAGTACGTCTATCTATCTAATGCCAGACGCCGTAATCCCGTAAGGGGTGGCCACAAACAAATCGCCTCTATGTCGCCCTGTCCCCCCACCATTTCACTGCCCTGTTCCCACTTCCCAGCTTACATCCCCCTCTCTCATATACAGTACCTCTCCACTCCATCCCTCCATCTCATCCTTGGCCTCCCCCTCCCTCTCCACCCCTCCACCGTACTCACCTACACTTTCCTCGTCAGTCTCTCGCTCTCCATCCTCTCCACATAGCCAAACCACCTAAATGTGTTTCTCCTAACGCTTCCTATCACACCCACATCTACACCACAACGCTCCTTCACTTCCTTAGGAGGAGGAGAAGGAACAAGTACGTACGCAACATAAATATGTGCATATGCATTTAAGTACGTAATCACGTACGTACTTAGATAAATGTGTCCCAAGGCGGACTAAAGTATTTACGTACAAAGGTAAGTATTCCCGTTCGTACGTACGTACGTGAATACTTACGTGTACGAACTTACGTGCGTACGTAAATAGGCATTTAAATGAATACTTAAGTATGTACGTGAATACTAACGTAAGTACGTACTTGCGAAAGCACGTACATACATGCGTACGTAAGTACGTACATAGATAAGTACATACACGAATGCGTTAGTACGTACATAGGTGCTTACGTAAGTACGTATATATATACATGTACGTAAGTACTTTCATAAGTGCGTAAGTACGTACAGTATATGAGTGCATACAGGCATGCCCATACGTCCATGAGTAAATATATGCGTACGTGATTAAGTACGTGGATGTATAAGTAAGTAAGTATGTTGATGCGTACGGAAGTACGTACACAGGTGCGTACGTAATTACGTACATAGACACGTATATATACTGTACGTAAGGAAATACCCTCCACGTCGCACATAACTCACCATTGTTTTGGTCGGGGGTCATGTAATTGATACAATGTGCCTCTATTTCCGAATCACGATCCTGTAGGGGTGGTCTGGAGGTCCCTTAACGAAAGAGAGACTCTAAGCCAGAAGATGGCGGCCGACACAGTTTGTGCATGTCAGTATAACGCCAAAAGGGAACGGCGCGGCCGGTAAGGGAGGCGCCAAGAGCGTTTATGAATCCGGCCTCAGGACCCATTAGACATTTGGAGAGCGGAGGGACACACACATCTCTTCCCCGGGGTAAGTGAAGACCTCAGGGAAAATAATACCCCGGGTGAATGAAGACGTCGGGGAAAGTAAGACCCAGGGGAAAAAGACCTCGGGGCCGGAGGCTATAAGACCTCGGAGGCGAGGAAACACCGAGGGCAAGAATACCAGAGGAAATAAAACACCGGAAAAAAGATCTCATGGCGGCCGTCAGGAATATTTTACGGGAACCCCTGGTAAGTTCCGACAGCTGAGATAGGATCTAGTTATGTCCACCAAGTAATAACTGGTCTGTCTAGGCACAACTGAGATAGGATCTAGTTATGTCCACCAGGTAACAACTGGCCCTTCCAAAAACAAACTTGTGGAACAGAAGGAATCTAAACTCCAATACAACACACACACACACACACACACACACACACACACACACACACACACACACACACACACACACACACACACACACACACAGAGGCTCAAAAGGCTCATTTTGTCTATTACTTCATCAGGGAAGTGCTGCTGGAGTGAATTCAAGGGCACTTTGAATATACGAGCAGTAATAGCTGTAATACTGGGCTGATATTACTTCCAGAACATTGCCGTGGAAATGAAAGCTGGCCTGTTATACTTAATAGTTCACAGCAACATCTAGGCAGTAAGTGACGTGAGAACCATTGGGTTTTTCATCATCGTCATTGTCGCCATCACAATCATCACCATCATCATTTCTCCAGCACCATCGTCAGCATTATCTTCAGTATTAACACCATTACCATCGCCAAAATCATTGTTATCGCTAATAAAATCATCATCATCATCCACATCCTTCTCATCATCATCGTTATTATCATCACCATATTTATCATCATCCCAGCCCGATTTCCCATCATTAAGAGGAAAGCATGCTGGCGAAAATTAAGAGAAACATTAATGGGAAAGAGCTGAACTGGGACGGCAGATCATACAGTTGAAGAAAAAGGGAGACATTCATGACAAACAGGAAAGTAAATGAACAGATGAAAGGGGAAAAAAGAAACAGCTGATGGCTTAGATAATATCGTGGCTGTCATGATATTCTTAGATTGATAATATAACACTTACTTGGCCTTAACAACCTCTTCTCTATCGTGATGTCTTTTTATCATTTATTTTTGCAGGCTCCAGAAGATTATGTTTGACCAAGGAATTACTTGTCGTCATCGTCGTCGATGTCGCACGTGTGTGTGTGTGTGTGTGTGTGTGTGTGTGTGTGTGTGTGTGTGCTTTGGAAAGAGAAGGGTGTACAAAGACACTGAGACTAATGGAATCTTACATATAGTGAAATTAACTGTGAGACGTTTCCTCTACATTGATCATAATCGGCCGGCGACAATAAGAAGCGTAGCCCCGATAAATGAACAACGGATTTCTGTTCCTACTCATCAACGACCCCTTCTCCGATAACACTTCAGCCTCCTTCATGTACTCCACCACTACCAGGGCCCAATGTCATAGTTTCCGGCCTGCCTCTGCTTCTCCCTTTCTCCGTACTCTTGTTCTTGTCTTTCGGTCGTCATTCCCAGCACAATAGATGCAGCTTTATTTGTACTGTAGTGGTTATCTTAATTAATGGATACTACAGTAAATGTGATAATTTGTAATTCCTCCATCTATCATCAGTCCTTCACTGTACAGTAAATGTAGTGGTTATCTTAACATAATTGATGGATGCAACAGTATGTGTGATAATGTGTCAATCATCCATCTATCGTTTAGTCTTTCACTGCATTGCCTCATCAAGATGGCTGGAGTCAGGGGTAAAGGTACTCAGACTTCACATTTTAGGCCCAACCAACATTCCTGTTAACAACCACATTTGGTTGGAGCGTCCAAATCCACTAGACCACCAGTCCAGTTACTGACTATGGCCATCACCCAACGTATAAGAGGATTTCAGGGTAATAGGAAACCATTAGGCTTATGTCACTCAGAGTACAGTCACATGAAGGATGGTTGGCACTCCGTCTAAAACAATATTTAAGGCATCTGATCAATAGTTTTATGTAAGGCTAGTATATGCTACACGGGTTGTACAGTCAGAGAAAGTTCCGCATTAACCACCTTTCGAAGCACTGGTGTGAGACAGGTGACTGTGAAGCAGCAGCAAGACCTTATGTGTCTGGTAACTGTGAAGTAGGGGAAGGCGGGGGACTGAGGACACAGGAGGGTTTGGTAATAGGTTGGGAATCACGTGTAAATCTGCAATGTATGACTTGGACGGTGTGTTTGAATTTTTTTTAGAAAGGATAGATTACAGTATGATGCTAGCATTTTATATAAAGAATTACATAGATGCCTGTAGAGTTAGTATTGCCAGGAACGATATAGAAGTTTGCTGGGTTCGGGCAGAGGTTTGAATACTTTCATTCCCTCTCGACTTTAACGTGAGACGTTTCCGTATGAGATACTCGTAACGATGTAACAGATATTTATATTTTGTGTCGACTTGAAAACAAAGGCCATATATTATATCTATATGTCAGTATATATATATATATATATATATATATATATATATATATATATATATATATATATATATATATATATATATATATATATATATATATATGTGGTAGTGGAGGGGAATCTCTTTGTCACCGATAGCTTTGAAAGTTTTTCAGTAGAGTATTGTTAAATAGGTTGGAGCCAGTGGTTGAGGGTATTCTGAGGGATGAACAGGCTGGTTTTAGAAAGGGACGTGGTTGCAATGATCATATCTTTATAGTTAGGCATTTGATGCAGCAAGTTAATGAAATGAGAGTACCGTTAAGTCTTTGTTTGTTGATTTTGAAAAGGCTTTTGATAGTGTTTCGAGAGAGACTATGGGGAAGATCATGAGACATTATGGAATACCAGAGGAGTTTGTGAGGGTCATTATGAACATGCATGAGGACACATTTGTAAAGTGATGGTTGATGGTTGTCTGAGTGATTCGTTTGAAGTCAAGTCCGGAGTAATTCAAGGTGGTGTTCTATCGCCTTTACTATTTATATTGGTCATTGATTACATTATGAAACGCGTTGGAACAGAAACCGGTGCAGGTATACTTTGGGAGAGAACAGGAAACTTTTGGATTTAGATTATGCAGATGATATAGTTTTGATTTGTGATGGGCCAGAAGAGATGCAGAGAGTGTTGGACTGTTTGGTGAGTGAAGGTCGCAAGGTGGGTTTGGTTATTAATTGTGGAAAAACTGAAATAATCAATATGAATATGGAAAATGCGCAGGAATGTGTAATTGGAGGTATGGTTGTAAAGCAAGTTGATAGGTTTAAATATTTAGGTACTTATTTAGCCAAGGATGGTTCTTTGAACTTTGAATTCGAGGAAAGGTTAAAGAAGGCTAATCAGGCAATGGGAATGCTTAAAAATATTTGGAATAATAACAATTTTTCTGTGCATACAAAAATCAAACTTTATAAGGTAATGGTTAGGAGTATCTTAATTTATGGACACGAGTCTTGGTACAGCACAGTGACTATGGAAAATAAATTCTTGGTGTTTGAAAATAAAGCACTTAGAAGAATATTAGGAGTTAAGTGGTGGGAAAGGATAACAAATAGTAGAATTAGAGAAATAACGGGAGTGCAACCGATCGATGAATATGTTAGATTCTCACGATGGAAGTGGCTAGGACATGTGTATAGGAGACAGGGAATAGTACAAGGTACACCAGGGTGGGTGGCACTTGGTAGGAGAGGTAGAGGAAGGCCAAAAGAGACGTGGGTGAGGACAATGAGACGGGAAGCTGGAGATGAGTGTTGGGGAGATCTTGAGGAGTTAGCACAAGATAGGATGTGGTGGTGTGAGTTCATCGAGGCCCTATGCATCCCCGAGGGTGCCACAGGAAATGATTGATTGATTGATTGATATATATATATATATATATATAGAGAGAGAGAGAGAGAGAGAGAGAGAGAGAGAGAGAGAGACAGGAAGATAGACAGATGGATAGAAATAGATATGTATAGATATATGTAAATTTGTTTACTTATCCTCTGTGATCCTCTATAAACTTCCGACCGCGAAATTCTTAGTGCTATTCTGGTAATTATTCATCTCGAACTAGCGTCTAGGGTAGTGTGTAATAATAATAATAATAATAATAATAATAATAATAATAAATCTATATGAGCAATGACTAGACATTTCGTTTTCCTTTAGACAGAATGACGTGGGAAGTCCTAATTATAAGATCAGTCTCTGTAACTATCACTCCTATCGAACATTACGAAACGAAGGCAAAGAAGCATACCTTTGACAGTAAACATGTATATGTATATGCAGTAATGTAGGCAGACTCAGAGAACAGTGTGATACCATACAAACAACATACCGCTTTTACACTTTGAGAATACGTCGGACGCATTATCATTGGCTATTGATACTGTGACGTGAGCAACTCTCCAAACCCTCCCACCCCTGGTCACCCTCTCTCCCACTCACAATTACAACATGTAGGGTTTAGCTGCTGCTTCGTGACTCTTCGTCGATCACCAGTGCTCCGAACAGTGGGTAATGCGGAAGTTTCTCTGACTGTAACTTGTGCTATTTGTATAATGAAAAGTTGCCGCCATTTTGGTGTGTGTGTGTGTGTGTGGGTGGGTGGGTGGGTGTGGGTGTGTTTTCGAATCATTCGTCCCTCCATATCATTCATTCTGTCCTCTCTTCTATGAATGTAAAGAGAGAAATTCTTTATAGATTAGTGCGACAGATGATGCGCTGTGTGGAAGACAAACATTCCGTGCTATGAAAGCCAAGAGAATGTGTGTTGGTGGAGGAAAAGGAGGCGGGGGACACGAATATAGCGGGAGAGGGGAAGGTGGGGCACAGGCATGGGAGACGCCTGAGTTGCCAAACGTCTGCCAATACCGGAGTTATGGAACGATGTGGTCAGGTGTTTGTCGGCCACCGCACTGGGATCGACTTTGACTGTCACACAGGTATTTTTAATTACCTGCAGAACGGCACCAGGAAAAAGTGGCTATTGGAATATTGCTCTGTTCTCCTCAGCCAAAAAGCGGAAGAGAGAGAGAGGAAAAATCATGGAAGTGTTCTGAATAACTGCACGCGAGGCTCAGGTGACAAGGACACTGGTTTATAAAAACTTGAGGAGACTTTGTGTTACCCCCACGTTGTGTATGTCGAAATTTTTTGCCTGCCGCCTGGGTCCTGGAAGAAATGGCTTCAGACAGAGGGTTACAAGCACTGCGGTGTGAGAGGGAAGGAGAAATGGGAAAATTCTTGAAAGGTGTCATATATAAGAGAAGAGAGAGAGAGAGAGAGAGAGAGAGAGACAAGTAATAACCACAACAACAACGATGTTGATTTCGATGTGCTGGGGTCCAAGGTAAGGAAAAAATATACCCAGAAAGTGATTAACAAGGAAGTGAGACTTAAGCCGGAAGTTAAAAATAAGACGTTTGTGAGAAAAAAATGTTTGATAGATGAGAAAGAAAAAGAAAAAAATGGAAGAAGATCCGTGAGGTGTTTTGAAACCATAGTAATGGACTGATGGACTGGGCGGCAAGGAAAACACAGGAAAGAGCTGAGTCACTTCGCTACCGTGATGTGTGTTTTTTAGATTATTCATGATGACACCAGGTAGTTTTTATTTTTTATGAATAATTTTACGTAATGTTTACAGTGAACAAAAACAATGGCCGTTACCACTGCCAACACAACACAACATCGTCTCTTCCTGACTATAATCAGGTAAGGAAAGATCTCTCGTAATGCTGAGACTGGAAATAACCTCTGTTATTCCTTCAGCAATGACGTCGTTCTTGATCTCGCTAATGCCAGATCAGTCTAGTTGATAACCTCAGTAATGATGGGGTTAAATTCACTGCCAGTTAACTCCATTCAAAAAGATCATATTTGTTACTTTATTTATGTTGCCGTCAGGTAATCCCGTGCAACAGAGAAATGACCTCTATTGGAAACATTACAAGTCATGTCCTTTTATCTCCTCAGTACGATGACGTAGTTTACACTTCTTGATGACAGTTGAATTTGTTCTTGCTACCTCCAAACGACCTCATTCCTACAAACGTCAACGATTTTTTTAAATTGGCAAACGACTTTGTTAAACCTGTGAAATCTGTGGTAGTGAAGGTGTTAAGGCAAAGCATCCAGTCCGTAGTGCCACTGTGAAATCTATGGTTGTGAAACTGTTGAGGCAATCCAACCCTTGGTGTCTGTGTGAAATGTGTGGTAGTGAAGGCCGAGCATCCAGCTCTCAGTGTCCTCCAGATTGTTAGCAACAGCCATCAGGCATAGATCAACACTTTATCATACCCATCCATAGACACCGACACTCTAACTCCTCTCATATTTGGCCTCTTTCCCCGTCACCCCTCTCATCCTTCCCACATCCCTCATACCCCTTCACCCTTCTCATCCGTCTCACAACTCTCTTAACCCTTCGCCCCTCTAATCCTTCTCACATCTCTCTTAACCCTTCACCCATCTCATCCTTCTCCCACCTCTCTTTCCCATTCACCACTCTCATCATTAATATACCTCTCTTATCCCATCACCCCTCTCATTCATCTCACAACTCTCTTACCCCTTCACCACTCTCATCCTTCTCACACACCTCTTATCCCATCACCTCTCTGATCCTTCTCATCTTTACCCCTCTGATCCCTCTTTCACTTTTCATCATTTTCCTCCCCGTCAAGGTTGCCGTCACATCATTTTCATCCTTCTCATCCTCATATTTATCCTTTCAGTCATTTTATCCCTCTCATCGCTCACTTATTTGTCATCTCATCCCCGTCTCTTCAAATCTTACCCTGTCATCATTTCCATCCCTCTCACATCTGTCCTCTTAGCTCTTTCATAACTCACCTCTCATATTTACCTTTCATTCCTTTCACCCCTTTCACTCCTCTCATCTTTGCCCTGTCAATCGTTTCATCACTTGCATTCTTCTCATTTCTATTCTTTCATTCCTTTCATCACTTTCACTCCTCGTTTTCCTCTCATTTCTATGATTTTTGTTCTATCATTCTTCTCACCTCTCTCATGTTTGCTATTTCATCCCTTTCACCCCTCTCCTCTTTGCTCTATGATCATTCTCATCTTTGCCCTTCAGTCTCTCTCATTTTTTTCATCACTCTAAATTCCCTTATCTTTGCCCTGTCATTCTCCTCTCACCTCTCATCTTTGCCCTCTCATATCCCTCACCACTCTCCCTATCATTTTGGACTTTCCTTCCCTCTTGTCCTTCTGAACTTCGCACTTCCATCCCAATTATTAATCTCATTTCTTCCCTCGCTGTCATTCCTTTCCTGCCTTTTATCCTTTTCATCCCTTTCATCCCTCTCACCCCACTCAGCTCTGTCCTTCCATCTCATTCATACTTGTCAATCCCTTTCACCACTTTCATTCGTTTCATCTCCTCACTTCTGATATCTCTTCCTCTTATCCCTCATATCCCCTTCACCCCTCTCACTTTTTCTTCGTCCCATTTATTTTGGGAATTATGTAGAGTGCAGGCAGCTCTGCCTAGTACATAAAACGGAGTGAAGGCAATAGCATTGAAATATCCACCCCAGGAGGAGACCACGGGTAGGGCGAGACACCCACCCCAGGAGGAGTCCATGGGAAGGCGCGCAAGGACCATGAACCATACAGGCCCACGTCCCCCGCTACCATGTGCCTCTCTTCCCCTCAACGGAACAAACAGGGAGTTCATCGCCCCGCCGTACTACACTCCAGCCTGGACGACACTCGCCAGCATCGGAGTGGGACTTGTGCTTGCAGGGTCCCCACTAGGCCCTCGTTAACGTCCACTGGACTTACCAGTGAAAGAACGTCCACCGGACTTCCCGCACCTACAGACCCCACAGAGAGCAGTGCAGCAGCAACGTCCACCGGACTTGCTGTAGAGGGAACTTCCACTGGATTTCCCTCATCTACCATCTACCACTGGGAGCAGGGACACAGTAACGTCCACCAGACTTACCGCAGAAGGAATGTCCACTGGACTTCCCTCACCTGCCATCCCAGGAAAGGGAGCAGAGCTGCAGCAGTGTCCACTGGAACGCCATAGAGGGGACATCCACCAGATTCCCCTCGACTGCATCCCTTCCCCGGCAGCAGGGCCACAGTAACGTCCACCGGGCTTGCTGTAGGCGGAATGTTCACAGGACTTCCTTTACTTGCCGTTCCCGTGACGAGTGGAGCCACGGTAACGTCCACTGGACTTGCCAGGTGAAAGGGATGTCCATCAGACTTCCTTCATCCACTTCCCTGGAGAGGAGCCACGGTAACGTCCACTGGACTTGCCAGGCAGAAGGAACGTCCACCAGACTTCCTTCCTCCACTATCCCGGAGGCTCATGCCGAGGACAGCGCCCCTGGCTCAGCCCACCTCTCCAGAGAGCAAGCAGGATGCCCCTCACACTTCCCCCGTGCCCCTAGGGGCAGAAACTGCTCCCCAGCAGAGTCCCTGGTGGAGAACATCTGGAGCAGCCCCACCATGAGGCTGGGAGTCTGTTCCCTGCAGCCGGCCCCTCGATGTCACCAGCCGCTGTCAGTTTCCTTGAGTGAGAGCGGCTGCAGTCATCCCCTGACGGCCTCCCACACCAGCAAGACCGCAGCTCCCAGCCTTTGAGGGACACCCTGAGGACTCCAGGCCAGGACCAGCCCGGACCCCCCCCCCCCAGCAAGACTCGTACTACCTCTAAGGGCAGGTGCAGAGCCGTGTACCTGCTTGCCCTGTTCAACCCCAGTCCTGGGGGCCACCACACGCCATAGGGACCCAACTGAAGGGGGCTGCCCATGAAGTCGCCCCACACCCCATGCCGGACGATTCACCATGCAGCCAGAGACTTGTGCCTCTCCTGAGAGAGCACACCAGACGGCCCCCCTCCCGCACCTGGCCATCACCTACACCTGCCTGACCTCTCCTAGTCTGTTCACATCCTTTTATACCAGTAATGATTTGTATTGTGTTACATGTATTGTGTTAAGTGCTGTGTATCTTTTGTATGGTAATATACGTGTAAGACTGGTTAGCCTGTGTTTGAGCCCTGTTCCTTTGTTGCATGCTTTTGACCCGGTCCTGAAAAAGAACCCAAGTCCGTGCCCGTGTTCTGAGGACAAGAAGTTGGACTCAGAACACGCTGCAAAAGAAGTATGTTCATGGATAGACAATATTGGCTTGTAGCTGAATCTAAATTTTGATTTGCAATAGGAGACTTGTAATGCATCAATGGCTGTTCAGGCTTTAAGGCTTTATGTAAGTGGAGTAATAATTCAGATTTTTGGTATAGGAAAGAACAATGGGCAGGGGACTGCCTCTGAACCGAGGTATGACGAACGAAAGCTAATTAGTTTTTCATCATCAGAGACAGGAAGGACAATTTCAGAGACTGGTAATAAGTCATATATCAGTTGTGAGTGTGCTGGTAGGGAGAAATCGGGAAGTAAAACAAAGGAAAGGGAGTGCAGGGAAGGGAAATGGGGAGGTAGGGAGTGGTAGTGGGGTGAGGTGGGGAGGGACTGGAATTACAGATAAAGCATGGAGGAGAAATGAGGAAAGGAATGCATAGAAGGATAGATGAATTGATGAATGGGTGGCATGGGGAGAGAAAACAAAAAAGGGAAGGGAATCGAGATGAGAAGGGGCTATGGAGTTAGGGGAGTAAAAGACACATGAACTGTGTGTTGAAGAAAAGATTAAGAAGGCGAAAGGAGAAAGAGGAGTAGAGGGAGAGAGAAGGGGAGGGGAGGGTGAGTGCGAGGAGAGTAAGACAAGGTTGGGGAGGGGAGAGGAAGAAGGGAAAAGAGAGAGAGAGTAGTGAAGGCACAGACAGGAGAAAAAGAATGAGGTAAGGGATGAGGAGGGGATGGGTGGAGGGAGGGAATGTGGTGAGATAAGTGCCAAGTCAGTGTATTGTGTATCTCACCATCGACCCATGGAAGAATGGTTAGAGGAGGGTGAATGGAGGGTTTGTGGACGGATGGAAGGATGCATGAGGTATGGATGAATAAATGAAGGAGGCATGTCTAATTGGGTGAATAAACTGGGTGGAGGATTAGGGGAATGGATGGACTCATTGATGAACTGATGAATGAATTAGTGGCTGGGTGGCTGGCTAACTGAATGGCTTGATAAATAACCGACCATCTGGCTGGCTACTGAATGGATGGGAAACTTGCTGGCTGGCTGTGTGGTAGATGGACAAACATGCTTTAAATATTTACATCAACAAGGAATTACTGGAAATATACAATACATGCAGCACAGTTTAATTTTACAACCAGTAATTAATAATACTAACTGTAAATGTATATGCAAATTTCTGTTGCACACAGACCCACTACCAGGCTTCTGGGAAGGTGTTCTTTAGTGCTGCATACATGAAAAAAACTCAGTCAACAAGGTCTTGATAACGTAAACGGTGGCAGTTAGTCTTATATTACCCTTCGATGGTTGAAGGGGTCTGAGGATGGACTAGCTTAGCTCAAATTATTGAACCCTCTTTGTACAAAATGTCCATCCAAAAATATATGAAATCATATAGTGACAGCAACACAAACAATCAGCAAGAAGAGGTGCCAAGGGACAGCAAACCTGTCCAAAGCAGTCATTTTAGTGTTGACGTATATACATAACAGGATATCTAGTCAAAGATGTCACATATCAAATTTGGAGTAAATCGAGTGAAAATTGATAATTAAATGCCCATTTGAAATTTTAGTCCCGACCCACCTGACATTAACACTCCTACAGCTAACAGGGGTGTGACCCCCCCTGATGTAATGAGGCACATCATAGGATGCAGATTTGAAAGATGCACTTTTAGGTTTTGGTTTCATGACGATATGACGAATTTGAAAGGAGTTATGGTGAAAAAAAAAAAAATGTTTACATTTATTTTTACATTTTGGGGGGCCTACAGCCTGGGTCCTGGCCCATTTTGGCCCAGAATTTGCCATCATCCCTGTAATTATAGTCAAAATTGCACCAGTAGTTTTCACATAAAGTTGTTAACAGACAGACAGACAAACAAACAAACAGATAACTGAATGAAAACAATACCTGTCCCTGAGTCCCCCCTGGGGTGGAGATGGGTAATTATAGTTCGTTCACCATGAAATGTCATAGCCTTTCAAACTTCGGAATTCGGTATCACGATGCTCGACGGAAGAGTACAAATAATAGTGGTGGTACACATTATCAAGGGGTCTCTCCGATGCACCCATGTCTGAAAATATTTATAATCCTTCGTAACTCAAGCCTGGAAGTATAAAGTTGTTCTTAACCTATCCCGTCCAGGTGACATGTATACATGTCCTCCCCGATCCATCCAGGGGTCATGTATGCATGATCTAGTAATTCGCGCCATTGTTTTGATTATTCAGCTGATTATTTTCACCACCTGCACCTACTGGCAATGCTCCCACACACATCTCAGTCACGCTTCAGTTGCCTGCTTACCTCCATGATGGATAAACCTACGCAAATCCATATTTTTGTGTCTGGACCCTCGGCCGACTGCCTGTGCCCACCGACTTCAACACCAATGAAGTCCAAAGGTCCTGGGAGGAAAGGCCTAAGTGATAGTGCGATACGGAAGGAGTTAGATACACAAGTATCACCGATTGTGAGTGGGGAAAGTGACTCCTCCTCTGAGGAAGCAGATCTAGTGATGCTGAGTATGGAAAAATACTCATCAGAGGAGGAAAGTGACCGTGAATTCTCCACTGTGCAGTGATATTTTCCTTTTGGATGATCATCAACCTTTTCTGATGATGAAGGATCAGATGTAGTTGATGATCCTGCAGAGGGTGATATATGTGAAGTGGAGAGAGTGAAGGAAGCGGGGAGGCTGGCAGGAGGAGAAGATGCCTCAGGCTGAGCCTCCAGGCATGAGAGCAGCCTAGGATGGAAATTTCCACCCACAAACCATCATCACCAACTTCATTCATATGGTCTACATTACTTTATTCATCACCACGTGCCTCATGATGCCGGCCTGCATCACTACAGGCTTCACCACGTGCCTCACCACATGCCTTACCACGCCGACCTGCCTCACCATGCTGGCCTGCATCACTACGGGCCTCACCATGTGCCTCACCACAACGGCCGGCCGGCCTCACCATGTGCTATATCATCACAACCTGGCCCATCAGGTTATGTTGGTGTCAGTGCATGCCAGGAGGCACGTGCCTGTCGACGCCTTTCACCAACACCATCATCACCACAATCACCGTCACCAGCATCATCACCTGCCTCATCTTGTGGTGAGTCGGCAGATTCGCCACCACGCCGCCATACTAGAGGCCGTGGTAGGGCACGAAGCAGGCCACGTGCATGGCAGACACAACAGGAGCTGAGGACAGGTAGGTTAGAAACCTTTGTATGGGAGGAAGGGACGGGGTTTCAGCCTGAGGTACCTGTGTTTGATGACATAAATGCAGGTGTGCAGCCAGAATTTCCCTGCAACAGAGCTTCTTCTGCAGTGGACTTCTTCCTTGCTTTTTTCACAACAGCAGTGATGGAGTTCATTGTGAAAAAAGTAAACAGGTTCAGGGATTTCTGCTGCAATTGGGCTGAGACCTCTCACCTGAGAGAGAGTGCGAAAATGAAGGAATGGACTGCAGTGAGTGTCAGCAAAAAGTATGTTTGGCTGGCACTGACAATGTTGATGTCTCATGTTAGAAAACATAACATACATGATTATTGGCTCTTGGACGATATTGCTGTGACAGCTGTATTCTGTAAGTATATGCCACATGATCGATATCTTGACATCCTGAGGTACTTCCATTTTTCCATGAATATGGGCCCACATCCGAACGATAGGCTGTGGAAAATTCACTTGATTCTGGAGATGGTGAAGGAAAAATTTCAATCTTTTTTCAGGCCATTTCAGAAGGTTGTTATCAACGAGTCGCCTGTTTTGTTTAGGGGACGTCTTGCCTTCATTCAGTACATTCCATCAAAGAGACATCAGTTCGGAATAAAGTTCTTTGTACTGTGTGAGAGGAAGACTGGGTACATGCTGTCATCTGTGTACTGAATGCCTTCATTCTGTACAAGGATGTTACACAGACCAGCAGATCCCTCAGACAGTTCGAGAAGGATGTAATTTATGGCCTTCTAGAGAGGTATGGACAGGTAAATCCTTCTGTGAAATGGAGGCACACTATACAGCAACTTCTTTACCGCCTGCAGTGCAGGGACTATCTCAGCAGGCATTTCATGGATATACTACCTCGCACACCTGAAGGCAAGGAAGCCTTCCGGCATTGCTATGTTTGCACCAATTCATCGCGCCGGCCACAGCAACGCCGTATGACGAGGTGGTGGTGTGCTGAATGTGATGTGGCACTGCGTACTGACTGTTTCTTTGATTTCCATGCAAAGACCAAGCGGTGGGAGTCTGGGTATTATGAATAAGTTAGTTTTGTACATACCAGTATGTTATTTTTTGTTGAAATAGAAAATATGATTTCACTGCTCTGTGTATATTTATGTGAATAATGAAGGCGGAAAGTTTCACGATAAACTCGCTGCCTTATTTTATTTGGAAAACATTTGTTTATACATATTTCTTATAATGAAAAAGTATAACTCAGAGGAAAAAGTAAGTCACAGTGGTAAGTATTTCCGTTTGTGGGCAGTACGTAAATGACTACCGGTACTTGGTTAACATTTTTATTTTTTTTTGTAGTAGTTCTTGTAGTGGTAGTATGTGTTGTAGGTGTGGTAGTAACAGTAGTAGATGTGGTAGTTGTAATAGTAGTAGTTGTAGTGGTAGTAGTACTTGTAGTAGTGGTAGTTGTAGTATTAGTAATTGTTGTAGTGGTTGTTGTACTTGTACTTCTAGTAGTATTAGTATTATTTCCAGTAGTTGCAATACCCAGACTTCTACTCGCTCAACAATGCCAGAATCGAGCAACAATCCTAGCCAAACATGCATTTCCGTGTGTGTGTGTGTGTGTGTGTGTGTGTGTGTGAGAGAGAGAGAGAGAGAGAGAGAGAGAGAGAGAGAGAGCAAGCGAGAGAGAGTGCACATGTCTGTCTGTGTGTCTGTAACGAGGAAAGAGACGAGCAGCCTGAGTTCAAGGTTGTTACTACTGTGACTGGCCTTCATTCACCCAGTACGACTGATTTTGGAAAACTATTAACAGAAACAGTGTTTGTAATGGATTTTGGTGTCCTGGAAGTGTCATCAAAGTGATATCAGTCTGGTGGGCTAGTGTAAGCCTTTGCTGTGTCACCGAACCTCCACCACGCATACGGACACCGGCATAAAAAACACTAAAAATTGCCCTCATTCCCCACCCACTTACTCTCCCTATCTTCATTTCATGGACGATCTGATGCCATCAGTTTGAAGTCAAAGGATTGGGGAGTAATATGAGACCTTATCTGTTATAATTGGTTAAGTATTAACAGAGATATGAAGGTTGAAAGATAGTTGATTTGTCAATTTCTGTCAGGAATACCCGGCTGTGTGGAGTGATCACGACAACATCTGCCGGACGGGAGGAGCTAAGCATTTAGTCTTAATTTTCATGTCTTTTACACCAAAAAACATCGTCTAAAGTAGCTAAAACATAAGGTTCAAACACAGAAATATAACCAACATGAATCCCGTTTTCTCCATATTTTCCTTATTTCCTTGACCCCTCCAGCTCTAAAATGAATGAAACCGAAAACTTTTTTTTTTTCCACAGAGGAGTTTCATTCTGTACTGGGTCAGATGTAAAACAGATATTGCCCAGAAAAGGTCAAATGTAATAGGTCAGGATCAGTTGCGTACCGCGTGGGAGGGGGGCCATGCGGCCATGCCCCCCCCCTTTTGCACACACACACACACACACACACACACATATATATATATATATATATATATATATATATATATATATATAATTTTTTTTTTCCATCAAGAAAATTATGTTGGATATGTCTTTAACTGTTTGTAACAGCGACTAATACAGTGATTAAATTATCGTAATTTTTAAATGTTATTTTTATTAGTTTATTACCGTTGTAAAGTTGTTTGATCGAACTGTGAGCGTTTGAACTGTAGTAGTGTAAGGTAATGGGAGAGACTGAATCATACCTCAGTGGCACAGCGTACTTAAAAATGATTTTAGAATATGCTATAATTATGTAGTATACCCATTCCATATGGCCTCAAAATGATCATAAAATTGGCCAAAATGCAAAATTTTCTCGGGAGGAGGGGGGGAGGGCTTTCAGCGCCTCCACGAACCCCCCAGCGGAGTCATGGGCTGCACAGTTAAAAAGATAAAAAAAAAAAGAACCCCCCCCTTTTCTACATTCTGGGTACGCCACTGGTCGGGATTAAGCCAACCTTTACAGTTTTGATCTGATTTAGACAAAACATGGTAGAAGGGGAAAGGTTGGGCAAAAGGTGAAGTGTTTCCCTGTCTCACGACACTGTCTAACTGTCAGCCTTCTAACTCGATTTTTATTTGGTTTGGATGAAACTTGGTGGAAGGATTTAGACTCAAACATAGATTAAATTATTCAGTTTTGATATCAACAGGACAAGCGACAAGTTCAAACAGGACAAGTTCAGCTTCAAGATTTTTATCCATTTAGAACCAAACTTAGTGGAGGGGTTCATCCTCGTGCAACAATTAAATATTTCAAGAATGAGACCATCGGTCAAAGATCAAGATCATAGAGGCTCGGTTACAGATCAGTCGTAAGGCATGGATCGAGTGCTCTCTCAGTGCTCCTTCTCATTATTTTCTCCAGAAAATTTTAGTCTCAAGAGACTACACTAATCCCTTAGTTGCTATGATTCTCAATGTTGAATAACTTACAAAATTCTTCTGACTTCTCTTACATAGAGGCTGTAAAAAATTTTAAAAAGTGAGCATAAAAAGTTGACAAAATGTATGAAGATGTAGAGACGGCCGTGCGCCTGTGTCATCGGAACAAGGTTAAGCATGTAAAATCACATGTAATGCTATCATTTTTTTAAACTCATATTTTTTAGTACTACATGGTTGGTTAATACATAAGGCAGTATTATGACACATTTCGGGAACACTTCTGCAAAACGATATTGACATGTACTGGCATTGAAAAGAAATGCAGGGATGGGATTAGGTTAGATATAACTGCATGTACTTTGTTCCGATGTTTTTTGGAGCACTGCCATCACTACATCTTTACATACTTTATTAATGTTTCATATATATATATATATATATATATATATATATATATATATATATATATATATATATATATATATATATATATATATATATATATATATATATATATATATATATATATATATATATATATATATATATATATAAATATATATATATATATATATATATATATATATATATATATATATATATATATATATATATATATATATCTTGACATCCACTCCATACCACTTCCTCATAACTACAGTATAATCATATTCTCGTACTGATTTCCTATCACAACTCTGCATTCAAGACTAATAAATGCCAGTTTTAGACCAATTCCGAGAGAAGGGTGTTATGTTTTAGCCGTGTGTGTGTGTGTGTGTGTGTGTGTGTGTGTGTGTGTGTGTGTGTGTGTTTCTCCCTGTTCGTCTCTGTTTATCTGATTTTATCTGTGTTGCAGGTATGTTTGTGTGTTTTTCTGTGCATCTCTCTTTGTCCGTGTTTCTGTGCGTCAGTCCGTTTGTAGGTATGTACTCCTACGTTTCTGTCTGTCTGCCGGCGTGTTTGTCTGTATGCATGTATATCAGTTTGTCTGTTTGTGTGTCGGCCTTTCTGTCCGTCTGTCCGTCTGTATCTATGTTGTCTGTGTGTCTCTCCGCCTGTCTGTCCGTGTACCTGTCTATGTGTGTGTGTGTGTGTGTGTGTGTGTGTGTGTGTGTGTGTGTGTGTGTGTGTGTGTGTGTGTGTGTGTGTGTGTGTGTGTGTGTGTGTGTGTGTGTGTGTGTGTGTGTGTGTGTGTGTGTGTGTGTGTGTGTGTGTGTGTGTGTGTGTGTGTATGATGCAAGTGTCAAAATTGTTATGATCTGATTATGGCTGTTCTTGGTGCAAGGGGTGAAGGTCAGGCACGGGAGTTGACACAATGATTTTGAAAATAATACATCAGCCTTTATGGTCACATGGCATGATTGACGTAAATTGTTATTTGACTTAGACCAGAAGTGGTGGAAGGGCTCAGAGTAATGAGTGAATGAAGGGCTATGATTTTGTTAACAGGCAAAGATCAAGATCATATGGAAATTTCAAATTGTTCTGTCCTCTGGCAAGGTCAGTTTACAGATTTGTGTTATGATTTAGACCATACATGGTAGAAAGGATTAAGGTAATGCAAGGGCGATGGGGTTAAAACTTCAATATAGTCCGTGAAAAGTTAGTAATCATTGCAGTCTCACCAAGTACATTTTTTTCCCCCGAATTGAACCAGAGTTGCTGGAAAAATTGAGAGTCGGTTAGGAATGAGGTAGGTCGACCTGTGAACAATCAGTTGAAAGTCAAGGTTATAGGCTGTTTGACTTCAGTAAATGAAGATATATCCCTAGAATGCTGAACATGGGTATAATTTACCTGAAGCATCTGATGTCACTCATATCTGGTGATGTTCCTGAGGAGGTAGGTGGCTGGGACCCCCTGTAGCTTCAGCCAACCCCATGCCTTGACAGATGCAGGTCATGTCACTCCATTCTGCATCTGGATTTTTTCCATAGACCCGTGTTTGGGTACACCATACCGTTCATACCCATGTTTAGTGTTAATAGTTAAAGACAAAATCGGGTATATCCTACCTGAGTTTCGTGTTAATGTATTAAGTACTACTGCAGTGATTAATTATTTTTCCTTTCAGGCAGTGAATACAGTGTTACGGAGTGACTACTGATAGATTATCCTGAGCAATCTTGAAACATGGCGTACAGGCCGGGAAAACGTCTATCTCAGGATGAAGTTGAAGATATTCTTTTCAATAACAGTAGTGATGAGGTGGAATTCGAGGAACAGTACGATAGTGACATGGATGTTGACTTTGTTTTGCGACCAGATGAACTGTGTAGTGAGAATGAAGACAGTGACTCTGATGCAGGCATATCATGCCCTCATAGGCAAACAAAGGGGGCGCGTGGTGGCACTGGTAGGCATTGGTGTCCCCCCAGCAGCTCACGTGCTACCAGCTCGGAGGCTACCCCTGCCACCCCTGCCTCCCCTGCTACTGGCCCATGTGCCTATGCTGCTGACTCTGTTGACCCCGATGACCCTGCTGCTACCACCCCTGCTGCTGCTTCTGTTGTGAATAGTCAATATATATATCACTTAGTTCTCATTTACAGTGAAAATCAAAGGCTGAAATCACCATACAGTGAATAAATAGTCATTTTTGTTTACCTATAAAAGGCCTTTTTTTCGCCTCTCCTCCCTACAGTTTATGCATTGACTGTGTGCTGGAGACTTCCTGAGTGCAGTGGCAGCTTACCTGGGAGGGGTTATGGAAAGTTTGGGGAAAATTAATGGCAGTAGTTGGGAGGGGGTGATTTTGTTTTAAGCTTTGTCAATTTTTTTTTATTTTTACATTTTTATTTCTTAATTCAGAACTCCTCTCATTTAACCCTTAAGCCACAGGCCATCACTTTCGTGAAGCTCATTAGATAAGTACCATGCCGGAGGGTGTCACTTTTGTGATTCAGGGATTTTTTAAATCACCCGGGCTTTCAAGTGCCATCTTGTATCGTCTACTAGTACTGCCAGTGTGTAGCTATAGGCAGCCCTGCTAATATGGCTAGTACTCACATCCAGTGTTACCAATTTAGCCATTTTTCTGTGTTTGCCTCTCCTCCCCACCTCCCCTCCCTTACCCACTCACCCGCAAAGCTACAGCCAGGCTGCACAAAGCAACTCCCGGCTGTTTTTTCCATTCGCATTTTCCATTGAAATGTGCCCTATGCCCTATTCTCATACCAAAAAATATATATAGAAAATGGAAAAGGCTAAATGATACTGCCATTGGCCATGAAGTAGATAATTTATCACCTGGCAACACTCCACGTGCATTTGGTTGCTAATTTCCATGCTCATTACCCATTGAAATATCCCTTATGACCTATTTTCATACTAAAAAATATATATAATAAAAGGGAAAAGGATAAGTGATCCTTCCATTGACCTGGAAGTAGCTAATTTATCGTGTATTTAGAGCTCTGCTATCCCCACGGGAGGGGCATAGCGCGGTCCAGCCATCCCCACGGATAAGGGGTTACAGCAATTAGGATTTCCTAATAGGTTTAACTAATAGTAAGGTGCCTTAACTTTAATGTGTAGCTGTAGTACAATAGATATTCATATTTATTATTTTCCTTTTAATTTTCCAGTTTCGGGTATAATATACCCGAGTTTAGTGTTAGAATGAATAGAATATATATTTAATGTTCTTGGGTTAATGGAGGCCACAAAAATCATTGTATCTAGTCCGGAGCAGCCAATGAATGGATTTTTATTTTCCTATAGGAAATATTACCCAGTACACAACACAGCCCCATGATGCAACTCCAAGCTAAGCGGCCATAATTTCAAAAGTCAAACAGTGCTCGTGAGAAAAACATTATCGTCATACTATCGTTACATGTATAACAAAGAGAACATAACTACAGGCTGTTCACCTGAGTTTCATGCAATTGTAAGACTCAGCTAACTTTCCATGACAGTTATTCAAGATTACCACTGTCTGTTAGCATTACAATCATATGACAGTTCAACATTCAGTTTGTAGACACATGGCAATCTTTGGCCAAGTTAAAAAAAACAACAGTGAATAACCTAACACTGGAACACTGGATACAGAAACAAAACACACACACACACACACACACACACACACACACACACACACACACACACACACACACACACAGTATCTATTTAGATTTCAAGAAAGCTTTTGACACAGTACCACACCAAAGACTTTTATGGAAACTGTACCATCAAGGAGGAATTCGAGGCAAACTGTTTTGTTGGATGCAAGATTTTCTCATAAATAGAGAAATGAGAACAGTACTAAGGGGAAACTACTCATCATGGAAAGAAGTGACTAGTGGAGTACCACAGGACTCAGTGCTGGCACCAATCCTGTTTTTAGTGTATATAAATGATATAGACAGTAACACTGGAAATGAGAGCTATCTAAATATGTTTGCAGATGATGCAAAAATACAAAGGAGAATTACTAACACAGACTCTTGTAAAGAGCTACAAGAAGAATTAAACAAACTTCATGAATGGAGTAATACATGGCAAATGGAATTCAATGTGGACAAGTGTCATGTAATCAAGTTTGGTAAAAGTGGAAAAAGACCTGATTGGGATTATACGTTAGGAAATAAAACCCTACACACATCAGAAAGAGAGAAGGACCTAGGTGTGATTATCAATAACAGACTATCTCCGGCTGACCACATCAGTGAGAAGGTACGGAACATGTATACACTGCTTGCAAATATGAGAATAGCATTCACATACATAAATGAAGACATGCTAAGAAGGAAAATAACATCATTCATCGGGCCAACCCTGGAGTATGCATCAGTAGTCTGGAGTCCTCATCTCAAAAAAACACATAGACAAGATTGAAAAAGTTCAAAGGGCCGCTACAAGATGGATACCAAGCTTAAGGGATCTAAGCTACGGATCTAAGCTACGAAGAAAGACTAAATAAACTGAATCTACCAACACTACAGGAGAGAAGGAAAAGAGGTGACATGATAATGCTATATAAATGCATATCAGAGAAGGAGAAAATAGACATAAATGATTACTTAACATATGGGGAAGCATCAGCAAGAGAACATTGTATAGGGTGTTGGGGAGTGTCGCAGTGTATCCCGTTGTCTGATGAGGCCTTGAATTTCTGGTGTGAAGTTGGGGTTGTGTCTCTTTCTGTTGCCTATTGGGATGTGTCTTTTGTCTGCATTTTGTATAATTGTATTGAAACTGTGCACAGCGGTGTTGATGTTTGTGATGGGTGTACTGTTTAGTGTTTCGAGATGTTGTTCTGTTTCAGTTACAAAGGCCTCCCAGTTGGCTCTTATAATTAGTGTATGTATGTTTGTGGCCAGCTGGGGTGATTCTGGTTTTGGTAGTGATGATGATTGGGAGGTGATCAGAACCTAGGGTTTTGACCACTCTCCATGATGTAGTGGGGGCGAGGTTTGGGGAGAAGAAGGTGATGTCTGGAGATGATGGGAGGAAGAGGGCTTGGTGTGGGATATGGGTATGTTGGTCTAGACTGTTTAGTATGAAAAGGTGATCTGTCTGGGATTGTAGGACCAGCCCTCTGTCTGTGTCAGGGTTGTTGACATGCCAGGCCGACGACTTGGCGTTGAAATCACCACCCAGGATGATGTTGGGTATGTTAGTGACGTGTATCTGTGGAGAGTAATTGTGTGGTACTGTAGGGGACGACTGGGGGGGAATGTATGTGTTAGCGATTGTTATGTGTGCTTTGTTACCAGTGCGTATTTTAATTGATTGTATTTCTGTTGTGGTGTCATGTGGGGGGAGAAGTGACTTTGTGTGTGCACTGGTATCTGCAAAGTTGATGGATTTGTGTACCAGGGTGATGAGTCCACCGCCACCGCCATCGGCCCGGTCTTGTCGAATGGTGGTGAAGTTATGAAATGTTGGTGTTTTCTGTGCTCTTTGTAGTTTTGTTTCTTGTAAGATGGCAATGTGTATGTTCTGTTGTTTGATGAATTGTGTAAGTTCATGTTTTTTGGTGTTTATGCCATCTATGTTTAACTGAAGGATGTTTATGTTGTGTGCACGATGTGTGTTGGCTGCTGCAGCACGGGGGGGCGGTGGTGTGGGTGGAGGGGAAGGGGTAGGAGGAGGTTGTGATGGAGGTAAGGGTTGAGGTGGATTAGGATGGGTTGGAATGAGAGGAGTTGGGGGACTGGATGGTGTGGGAAGGGTCGGTGGGTTTGGCTGTGGAGGTGTGAAGGAAGTAGGAGTAGGATTGGAAGGGGGGTTGATGGGTGGGGGGAAGGAGCATAAGGAGCAGGTCCAGGTGTTTGCGTAATGTTTTCTGGATGCAAGTGTTGTGCAGGCGTAATGGGTCCAGTTCTTGCAAGAATTGCACTGAACTGAACCCATTGCCGGCTTGACGTGATAGGTTTTGAGCATGTTGGACATATGTATTTGTTGGTTGGTCCTGGATTGCTCTCAATGTCCCCAGCTAGAAGAAGTCGTCGAGAAATGACAACCGGGGAGTCATTTCTCGGTGTGGAAAAAACGGTGTTGTTGTGTGTGTTGTGTTGGGAGATGTGGTACTTGCCCAGGCGACCGAAGCCACTCCCAGGTACTCGAGCCCCGTGAGGGGCTGGGAGGGTTTGCGGTGGTTTGGCCCCAATGCTGTCCTCCTCTTCTCTTCGACAGCCTCTGGGGGGTAGACTTACGACGAAGATGCCACCGCTCCATGTCTAGGGTATATGTTATTGTTATTGTTGAGTAACCCTGAGTTATCTTGCCAAGGAGACCCATCAACCGCAGACAAGCAACTACTCTTGCAGGGCCATTCCATGTAATGAACCTATGATCCTCTGCGGTAGACAGCGCCTCGCCATAGCCAGGCGAGAGACAGTGTGGAGGTTTGGTTTCCGGGACGTTCCATTTGCATCTGTCCAATCAACAGGGGCACCATGCTGGACTTCTCACCATACTGTTATTTGTCTATACAGTTGCCACCCAGCGTTGTAGGTTTCCAAGATTACACGAAACCATTAGGTTTGTCACTCAATACAGAGTCATCTGAAGCGGAAACAAGATATTTAAAAAAGTAACAGAAAGGATGAGAGAAATAGGAATAGAGGAGTGCAGACACGGAACAGCAATGATAAATGTGAAGGATGAAGTTATCAATGCATTAAGTGAGTGGATGGTAGTCACCACCACCTAGCAAAGAGTATATATGTAACAGATGTGAAAAGCTATGGTTTTCCCCCTTCACGTTTCATTTCATTTTTAAAAATTTGTAAGCATGTTTGTACAGGCTGTGGGAAGAGGAGCTCACGTGAAAGAGAATGTTTCAAACTGATCTAAAATACACATAAATTTCTTAGCTGGAAGAATATGAAGGACAAATAATAGTTTTTCATAGCTTAATCGCTAAATACGTTTGCATGAAGTTTCTCTGTTGGGGTTTTTATCATACACACCAGTGAAAAGTGTCTGTTTTGTTTTAAAATATGAAAGTACAATTCTTCATGAAGAGCATGAACCAATATGGATATTAGTATGAATATTATAAATAAAGACATGTCTAAAGTTAGCACCCACGAATCGTTGAATTTTTGCTTTCCTGAGTGCTTTGGCGGTGTTAAGGTGGAGATGATGGTGCAGTTTGAAGAACTGCAGTCGATATAAGCAGCTCTCCCTGTGTGTGTGTGTGTGTGTGTGTAAAGTTGCAAGCCATCTTGTACCTGGGTGGGTAGGTTGGTGGACGGATAGGTAATAGGTGGATGGGTTAGGTGGCTAGTCAGGGTATGTGGGGTTAGTGGGCAGGATGGGTGAAAAGATGAGGAGGGTGAAGTAGGGGGGTGGGCGTGGTGGGCAAAGTGGGTGGGTGGGTGGGTTGGTGGGTATGGTGGACGAAGTGGGTTGCGTGGCCGAAATGAGTGTGGTTAGCGAGCTGAGTGTGGCAGGTGGGCTGGGTTGTTTAGCAGGAGTTGTGGTAAGGTTTGGGTGGGTGGTTGGACGGGGTGGAGTGTGGGCTGGGTATGTGCAAAGAGTGAGTGCGGTTTGTGAGTTGGAGGAGAGGGAGATCCATAACTTTCCAGAGGACAAGCCAAGTGACGGGCTTACTACTCATGGATGAGTGAGTATGGGTGGGTTGGTTGACCGGTGGTTGGGTGGATGGGGTAAAATAGTTTCACTGTGGAAGGCAAGGCAGAAATACGTTAAAAGTCACGGAAAATGGCAGCATTGTGCGACAATTTTGTCCATAGTACTGATGATGTGACCTGGGACTCGTTTGTAATTACCGTATAATTCTGACAACATGATACTGTAAATAAATACTGACAGTGTGAAAATGTCATAATATCAAAGGATATTTTTCTGGTTAATGACAACCGTTATTATTATACACAGTGATACCAATACCAACCAAAAAGCTTAAAACTCTCCTCTCAGCGATAGACTCTACATCCATTTTTTTTTTTTTTTTGAACATTACTCTTGAACAGCACGTATGTTTAAATGGATGAATAGGAAGATTATTAGAGGGATATATACAATGAAATGTTACTACAGAAATATAAAGATTAAATCAATCTTTAAAGGCACTGAGATAAAAACAATAATAACTTCATCCTAATTTCCGTCACACGATTTTCCTGGTCATGGGAAAGTTCCTACCACATGACATTTATTTTCAGTAACCTTTTCCTGGACGTTATTTGTTTTTAAGCAACTATATTTCACATTATTCAACTGTGAGTCCTAAATAAATTGTTCTGTTCACCAAAACTAGCCTTATTAATATTCATCTTCACACCTTGGTCGACACACATGTTTGAACAATGAATACGAACCCCATTTTTCCACCCACTAACTCCTCCTCACCCTTCCCCACCACACTCATGTGCCTCCCACTTGCCAGCTCTACCCCTTTCTAAGCAAAGATTTAGGCGCCATCTCTTGTCTGACAAACTTCCGAAGTCCTATGACTTTAGTCCTAGAATTTACAGCCTAATTTCTTCATCATACGAGAGGCTTTCAATGACAGGGTTGTTACAATCCTCAAAATTCCATTTCGTACGAGAATGAGATAAAATGCCATGGAGTTGTTCGATTTAACAGGTCGGGAAAAGGGCAAATGATAATTTAGGTGCATTGTCTATGTGTATAAGGAAAGTGAGAAATGAAAGGCAGCAGCATAAGTGAGAAAGGAAGAGAATGGAGTAGAAAGAGGTATATTGATAAAGCGGCAAGACATCCAGTCGCCTGTAATTGTCATTTATCTGTTTACCTGTTTCTTTATCTATCTTTTATTAGCTCATAACTTTATCAATCAACACTGTATATCCAACTGTGTATCTGCTATAACTTCATCAGTAACTGGGATAAATAGTAAAAAAAAAAAAAATCTAATAATCATAATCATATATCTGTAAGAGAGTCTGGCAGAACAGTAAACACACATACGGATAACCAAACATTCAAAGCCAATAAAATGTAGACACAGGGACGGATATGAAAACAACAAGAAGGCCACCGACAATACTTGGAGAGAATAATAAGAGAGCGAAGGAAATACCACAAGCAACGTTGCCTTCACCCAGCAATTTTTGTTTTTCTAGGTTATCAGTAGACACTGCCTGCCCTTTCCTTAATCCATATAATTTTATCAGCAGGTAACGCCCACACAACTCTCTCTTACTGCCGACTGCTGTGGCTCACTTGCGTCTGCTATGAAATTACAGAAAGGTAGTAAGGGAGAGCGGCAAAAACGAAGGCAGATAGAAAGGCAGGTAACTGGACATGATTTGATAGGTATTAAGAAAGGAAGACAGAAGGGCAATGGATTGGTTAACAGGAAGATGGGATAGAAAGGTAGACATGTAGGAAGGCAAGACGAGAGACAGAAACATAGACCGGTGGAGAGGTAGGCATCTGGAAAGGTAAGAAACCAGAGAGACAGGGACTTGATTAAGTAAAGAGGTAGACAGCCTGACATATAGGAAATTATGACAAGAGGCTGGGAACTTGATAGGTATACAGGCAGAAAGAGAGACAAGGACTTAGGCGGACAAACAGGCAAGGAAATAAACAAGTAGGTAGGCAGAAAGACTGGGACTCAGTTATGAAGCAGGGACTCTTGGTGAAGGAAAGCAGGGCGAGAGGTAGGAAATTTTGCAGATGTGGAGACAAGTAATTTTCTGATTCGGGATGTACTTAAGGAGAAAAACAATGAAGCAGGGAGTAAGCAAGCAAGTAGCAGAGGCGACAGGAGGTGACCAGCTAGGTAGATATTGGGGGTAGGTTGAAGATAAGACAACAGGTTAGAAGGGGAAGGTAGCGGCCAGGTTGATAGGCACCAGAAATGGGTAAATAGAGTCTGAATACAGGAAGAAAAATAGGAAAGTAGGCAGGCACAGAACCGTTGATTTTTATAAATCGGTAGGTACATGATAGGCAACCACTTTGAAGGTGAATTACAGTGATGAATTCATGCATGGGAATGAGAGTTCATCAGGAATGTACCGGTACATTAATATAAATCACGTTCTGAAACAGAATACTTCAGTATTACTAAGAAACTTTATAATATTATGCCAGGCTGTCCAAAACGCAAAGAATAATATATATATATATATATATATATATATATATATATATATATATATTGGTCTGGTATGTTAGTCAAAAATTGAACAGGAACGTTCATTAATGCAAAATCGTGTAGGTGTTTCAGCCGGGTTATTGTAGCTGTTGAATAAGGCATCTTAGTGTTGGAAAATGGCATATTTGACGCAATATAGGTGACTTAGATTTTCGAATGTGAGTAGCTAAGTAGCATATATATTTTCACTTATCGTGGTTGACTAAATACCGGTATATATTTATTATCACTGGTCACGAATTCAGAAGATGAAAAACTGTCTAATCATATATAGAAATCTAGATTATATTTTCATCTCTGTAACTAATCTTTAAGGACGGCTTCTAGGAAAAATGGAAAAGTTAAAGGGTGTAACGTGGAAAAGTAGAATTTACTGCCCCGCCGCCTGCCACTCACGCTGGGCCAAAGGGAGTGAGAGGCTTAAATAAACATGTGCTCGAGTGGCTGGACTTCAGGGGTGGGGGCAGGGGGAGGGGGATTTGGACACTGGGACGCTGAAAGTGGTGGAGACTAACTTGTCCATCTGGCAGTTGTGAAGGACTGTTATATTTTTTAACTATTTCCTAACTCTGTCTTTACCGTTTTATATACTTCCATTTTACAAAGTCGGATTCTCACAACCATTCTTGTTCGGAAGTGTGCAGGATGTTATACCGCATACTGATAGACACTTATGAATAAATAAATGATAAGTCAATTGCTAATAAATAAATTATGATAAATAGGAAAGGTTAAGTTCTGTCTAAAATATTACATACATATAGTTTTCAATCCTCCCTTCCCAAAATAGCAAGTACATGAGTATGTAAGCTTGCCTTTAGGTCGTATGTGACGTGCTGGATATTCAAATAAAAATGCTGAGTTGAAATAAAATGGCCATGTCCTTCCTAAATCTGTTTGTCCTGACAAAGATATCATATTATTTCTACCTCTTATTAAAGTTAAAGTTTTTTTTTTTTTTTTTTTTTTTAACACTGCAAACCCTACCAGTGTAACAGATAATCATTGTATATAAATATTTTCTAGTTATTTGAATTGGACAATTTTCATTAGCTTAATAAAACGAGGAAAGAAGAGATAGTATGTCTTAATACATCGAAAAATACTTGATTTATTTAGTTACACACACACACACACACACACACACACACACACACACACACACACACACACACACATATATATATATATATATATATATATATATATATATCATAAAGGAGATGTAACATTGAGCGAAAGTCCTCTGGTTAATCATGGTTGTCTGGAAACACTAAAATCAGGTTTATACTATATTCTCATTAAAAAATGAGAATATCAGAAATTAACTTGTACTATCCTCAGCTCCTATCTGTCATGCAACATTCTTCGAGTAGCGTATGTTTAACTGACTTCGGTGACCTCTTGAAGCAATCGCATATCAGTGAAGAAACATTGTTACTAATGGCATACGTTATGTTGAAAGTAAACTTAAGATAAGGTAAAGCTTGGACTGAAGAATATCAACTGCTGCAATTTGTAATTCCTATAGTAGAAGTTAACAACACTTAACAGACAATGGATTATTCTCCCAATTTTTTTCCATTCTGAATCGAAAAGATAGTTGGGTTGTCAGTTCCAACCCCAAGGAGAAAGAAAAAATTTTGTTGGTGAACAGAACGTGGCAATTATATACTAATGTCAATGATATTAAACTGAAACGAGCTTTGACCTTTGCATGGCATACTAGATTTATCAAAGTCAATTGTCTGAGACTGTGGGTAGTATATATATAATGTGTCCGACTCAGCGCAAACTAAGCAGAACTTTCCCTGAGGTCCAGAAGTCCACCTAGGAGCTACGCATCTCCACATGTTACCAGTTCACCGGTAACACACACCATCTATACTGAATTCATGCTTGGATTGTCTCCTATACTACTGGTGAAATGATATTAGCCGGGGTAATTACGAAATCTTGGAGGGTCTTGAGGTTGCTTGGTGAAGTCTTTTGTAATGAAATCCAAAGCCAAAACTATTTTCTACCTTACCCACGAAGCGAAATGGTGTCCACAAAGACTGAAGATTACCTCTCTACCGACTCGGCCACCACCTCTCCATAACGTTGTTTCACTCAGTTAATCAAAATCTCTTTGTTTGGTTGTGTGTGTGTGTTCAGCTTCATTGAGGGGACACATAACCATTGCCTGAGTCTCTTTTTCATAGTTCTCTGTTTTTCCATGCAGGTTCTCCTTTTTGTACTATTTCCTTTCTTTTCTTTCTTTTCCATTTTTTCACCCTATAGCTTTTTTTTCACAAATTTCCCTTTCACAGTTCTCTCTCTTCCTTATAAATTTCCTCTCACTTCTCTTCATTTCTCGATCATGTCTCTCTCCTCTTTAGTTCTTCACATCCGTCGGGCCTATTATTATCGCAACATTCCTTACTGCCACCTCTCCTCTCTCTCTATTCTAATCCCCTTTAGTTATCCTAATCACCTTTCTTACTACTTTCTTACCTTTCCCCCCTCTAGAGATAGATAGATAAATACAATATATATATATATATATATATATATATATATATATATATATATATATATATATATATATATCCATAAGAGATATATGGAGAGAATGGATAATGAGGGATTGGTGAAAAAGATAACTAGATCTGATGTGAGAGGTGTAAGGCTGAGAGGAAGACCACGAATAGGATGGATGGACAGTGTGAAGAGAGCGCTGGATGCGAGAGGGATGTCTGTTGAGCAAGGAAGAGTGGCTGTGCGTGACAGAAATAAATGGAGAGAAATTGTGAATGAATAAGTGATGACGCAGCCCTGAGGGGATATTCTCCCGCATTTGGTCTGATCAGCTAGCCAGGTCAGGTGCGGGTAAGGGGATGGGTCTGTTATGATGTGGCAGGGGTAAACCAGTTCTGCTGTCGGGCCCTGCTGCGGATGTCACTGATTGCATTGCGCAGTTGACCCTTGTGCGGTGTGGTGCGGTGAAGATCTGTCCGTTCTCCCCTTTGGGGCTAAGATGCGAATGAATGTGTTTGAATGGATGAGTAAATGGGGAGTGTGTCGTCCTGTCTCGGCTACCTCCCTTTCCTTGGGGGAAGCAGCCTAGGTATATATATATATATATATATATATATATATATATATATATAAATATATATATATATATATATATATACAATAGCCTATATTAATATATATTCATTTATTTAGTACCTCCGCCAAGGAGGTTATGTGTTTGCAGTTTTTTTTTTTTTTTTCCTGTCTGTCTGTTAGAAGGATTACTCAAAAAGTTATGAACGGATTTTGATTAAATTTTGTGGAAGGTTGGGCCATACGCCAAGAAAGGAATGATTAAATTTGGGGGGAGATCCCGATCAGGATCCGGAGTATCCCACGCAATATCTCCAAAAGTCCCAATGAATTTCAATGAAATTTTGTGGAAAGGCGAGCCATGCACCAAGGAAGAACTGATGAAATAATGGGGCGGATCCGGATCCAGATCCGGATCCTATTTTCACGGATCCGGGTTCTACATTCACGGATCAGGATCCCATATCCACGGATCAGGATCCTATATCCACGGATCAGGAGCCTATAATCCACTGATCAGGATTCTACATCCACAGATCAGGATCCTACATCCACGGATCAGGATCCTATATCCATGGATCAGGATCCTATATCCATGGATCAGGATCCTATATCCATGGATCAGGATCCTATATCCATGGATCAGGATCCTATATCTATGGATAAGGATCCTATATCCATGGATCAGGATCCTATATTCATGGATCAGGAACCTATATCCACGGATCAGGATCCTACATCCACAGATCAGGATCCTATATCCAGGGATCAGGATCCTATATCCAGGGATCAGGATCCTATATCCAGGGATCAGGATCCTATATCCACGGATCCGGATCCTATATCCATGAATCAGGCTCCTATATCCATGGATCAGGCTCCTATATCCATGGATCAGGCTACTATATCCACAGATCAGGTTCCCATATCTACAGATCAAGATCCTATATCCACGGATCAGGATCCTATATCCATGGATCATACAAACAAACAAACAGGGGGAAAAATATACTCTCCTTATTGGAGAGAACAAACAGGGGCGAAAACATACTCTCCTTGTTGGAGAGAACAGGGATGAAAACATACTTTCCTTGTTGGATAGAACAGGGATGAAAACATACTCTCCTTGTTGGAGAAATATCTAATCATCCCTTGGTGATGAATATTCGTGTAATCAAGGTTGTAACTCCGATCGAGACGTTCTAACCACGACACCACCAAGGGATCGGCCCTCGAAGTTAATCAATTGTTCCCTGGGACATGGGCTATTTACCCACCAAATTTGGTCCAAATCTCCGTAAGTTTTTGAGTAAACAAACAAACAGAGGCGTACTCCGCAAACATACCACTACAAGTGAATGGTACCTTCATGTGGACCCAACTGTAGTGTGCCTGATTTACAGATATACTGGGCTGTTTTAAGCATTAAATGTCACAGGAAAAGTACTATATATAGATGGGTATGTTAATTATGTACAGTAATGATTCGATCATTATCAATCCTGCAAATCATCACCATCTTTATATTTGATGCAACGTGTTTATTGATTCTTTCTGACAAGGAGAGCATGTTTCACCCCTGTTTGTTTGTCAGTCTCTTTGCCTGTTTGCAGGATTACTCAAAAACTAAACGAGGGATTTGAACCAAATTTGGTGAGTAGATAGCCCATGTCCCATGGAACAACTGATTAACGTTTGGGACCTATCTGGAGAGTATTACACATTCCGGATTCAGATAACACTTTTTGGGAAACCTTAATCAGTGATGAGAAAACTTAACCCATTATGAAGAGTGCTTTGGAAACTGCATTGCCCTTGTCGGTGAGATGCACTCCACCGAGTACCCTCCATTTTTTTTTTTTTTCACTTTCTTATTATTTTTCTTTTTCTATCCCTCTATTTGTTCTTCGTCTAGTATTCCCATTACCTGCTTTCCATTAAGGTCCCTATTTTTCTCTTTGACTCTGCTTCCCACTACTTTTTATTTCTCCTTTCCATTCTTCATATTCCTACCCATCTCTTTTTCCCCCATGTATCATTACATTTTTCCCTCGTCAGGCTGTCAGTCGTATTTCTTCTAATTATCGTTATATTCTGTATTCATTCCCTCTTCATGAATGCCATTATCCTCATGACTATCATCATCACACTTATTTTCGGTGTCAAAGTCACCACGTTCATCATTGTCATCGTGACCATCATCGGCACCAGATCTACCACCGGCACCGTCACCATCACAGGCACCATCACCAGCGCCATTACCTTTCGTCACCGGAACTGGCACCGTCACAGTCACATTTTCAGTGAAGGGAATTAACCCAGTCACCATGAATAATTTTAACCCCCGTCATTCGCAAAGCGATTGTGTATGTTATGTTTTGGTGTGTGTGTGTGTGTGTGTGTGTGTGTGTGTGTGTTCCTTTCTAATTCGTACCTAATTGTATCTTTACAGGAATGAGTCAATCTCGTACTGTCCCATGTCTTAAACCATTTTTATCGTACATATCCTTAAATTTATGAATTGTTTGGCACACACTATTTCATTCGGTAGTGCATTCCACTGATCAATTGCCCTATTTCGGAAACTAAATTTCCTTACGTCTTTATCGCCTCTCTTTTTATGCAGTTTTTTGCAGTGTCCTCTTGCTGATGCATCCCCATAGGTAATGTAATAATTTATGCCTATTTTCTCCTTCGCTGATATGCATTTATGTAGTATAATCATGTCTCCTCTTTTCCTTCTCTCCTACAGTGTAAGTAGATTCAGTTTTTCTAGTCTTTCTTCGTAGCTTAGATCCCTTAAGCTTGGTACGCATCTGGTAGCGGCCCTTTAAACTTTTTAAATCTTATCAATGTGGATTTGAGATGAGGACTCCAGACTACTGACGCATACTCCAGGGCTGGTCTGATGAATGATGTTATCTTTCTTAGCATTTATGTATGTGAATGCTATTCTCATATTTGCAAGCAGTGTATACATGTTCCATACCTTCTCACTGATGTGGTCAGTCTGTTATTGATAATCACACCTAGGTCCTTCTCTCTTTCTGATGTGTGTATGGTTTTACTTCCTAACTTATAATCCCAATCAGGTCTTTTTCCACTTTTACCAAACTTGATTACATGACACCTATCAACATTCAATTCCATTTGCCATGTATTGCTCCATTCATTAAGTTTATTTAATTCTTCTTGTAGCTCTTTACAAGAGTCTGCATTAGTAATTCTCCTTTGTATTTTTGCATCATCTGCAAACATATTTAGATAGCTTTCATTTCCAATGTTGCTATCTATATCATTTATATACACTAAAAATATGACTGGTGCCAGCACTGAGCCCTACTCCGCTAGTCACTTCCCTTCATGATGAGCAATTTCCCCTTAGTACTGTTCTCATTTCTCTTTTTTTTTTTTTTAAGAAAATCTTGCATCCAACAATACTTTGCCTTGGATTCCTCCTGGATGGTAAAGTTTCCATAAAAATCTTTGGTGCGGTACTTGACTAAAAATCTTTGGTGCGGTACTCTGTCAAATGCTTTCTTGAAATCTAAATAGATACTGTCCAGCCATCCTTCATTTTCTGTAATGTTTCTGTTACTCAATCATAGAAGCTCAACAGATTAGTAACACATGAGTTTCCCATTTTGAAACCAAACTGTCTGTTATCATATTGTGTTCTAGATGATTTACCCAAACTTTTCTTATCAGCTTTTGTAATACCTTGCTTACAACACTGGTTAGTGATACTAGTCGGTAGTTGAGTCGATTTTGTCTATTCCCTTTCTTGAATAAGTAACAATGTTTGCTTTCTTCCAAATACCAGCTAGTTTACCTTGTCCCAAGGATTCCTTGGAAATTAAAGATAATGGTTTACTTAACTCCTTTTTACATTCATGTAGCACCCAACATGAAATTTCATCGAGACAATTGCTTTTCCTTTGTCTAATTAATTTAACCTGCCGCGTCCTGTTGATGTATATATACGTCCACACATTTTGTTACTGTCAGTTCCTTTGATGTATAAAAATGCACATCAATTGCAAGGTCCCTAATTTGCACAATTTTCAATTTTTGCTCGTGATTTTTGGTATCTATACACGGGACACCTGCTCTACAAGATGCCAGGCAGGGACAATGTCTTACCCCACATTACCTACCCTCAACCCGCCCGCCATTGTCTTGGCAATTCACCTGTTACCAGTGACCTGGCCAGTAAAGACATGTCGTGCCACGGTACGAAATTCAGGGCCAGAGTGATTCCCCAATCGATGACAACGTGGCATGTGAGGAAGAAACAGTCAGAAATGATGATCAGGTAATGTCGCCAAAAAAGGTCTGGTATGTTGATGTGTTTGGTGAGTGAAATAATGCTTATATTGCCTATATTACTGTGTGAAAACCAATATAGTCTCATAGTACATATAAATTCGAACCAAATAAATAAATTAATAAAAATTCCATTTATGAGTGGTGTGGAATAGTTACCCTCTCATAGAACTCGTTTTCTTTGGAGCCAGCCTGATAGAAAACCCAGTAAGGTAAGGGGTACTGAAACCTGTATCGAGTATTTTTAACATCAGATGAGCGATTTTTCTGTGAATTTTCGATGTTTCTCACAAAAGGAGAAGGTTTGAGCCCAAAAAAATTTTTCTCAAAATTGTTTGGGATGGGGGGGAGTCAGTGGTGGAAAATCGGTCGGGATGGGGTGGGTTAATTCCTCCTGCATCTCTTTTTCTGATATTTGTATATCTGGTAATATGTGTGGACATGCATGTACCATATCATCCCTCTCAAAATTATTTTCTTCTGCAAAAACTGATTGGATATTCTTATTTGGTGCTTCACAAATATCCTTCTCTTGTGCATAGGTGATTCCTTCAACTGTAATGGATTGTATTTTATCTTTTACTTTGGTTTTGCTTCGGATGTAGCTGTAAAATAGCTTCAATTGATCATTACTTTTATTTATGATGTCTTCCTCAAACTGTTTTGGGGCTTCCCTCCTTATTCTTGTATAATAGTTTCTTGCCTGTTTATAGTTGTTATATGCTCATTCACTCTTGTGTCTTCTGTATCTGTTCCATAACAAATCTATTATTTTCTTTTAATTTTTTACATTCTGTATTAAACCATTTTTTATTTTATTTTCTGCTTCTTTGTGCTGTGGAATGTACTTCTGGACTCCTGTTTCATAGAGTTCACAAAATTTTATATATACAAAACATTTAAATCTTGTCCTCTAAGCTCCTTTTCCCAGTTTATTTCTAAGAAGTACTTCTTTAGGTCATGGTAGCTTCCCTTTTTATAATTTAGGCTCTTTTTGTGACTTTCATTGTTGTTAACTATGTCATGTGCAATCCTGAAGTTGCAGTTTAGTACTGCATGGTCGCTTTTGCCGAATGGAGGGTGATACATTAAATTGTCAATATCGTTTTTTTGCCTAGTAAATACAAGATCTAGCACTGAGGGTACATCGAGTCTTCTTTTTCTGGTGCTTTCCCTTACATGTTGCGCTACGAAAAACTCTTGCACGAGATCTAGGAGCTTTTGGTCCCAACAGCTTTCTTGGCTTATTATATCTAGAGTAGTCCAATTCATATTTGTATTAAAATCTTCAGTTAGTATAATACTTTCCGATTTCTCTTCCATTCTGTGTAGTAATGCTCTTAAACTCTGAATTGTACTCTGTGTGTGTGTGTGTGTGTGTGTGTGTGTGTGTGTGTGTGTGTGTGTGTGAGAGAGAGAGAGAGAGAGAGTAAGTGTGTGTGTGTGTGTGTGTGTGTGTGTGTGTGTGTGTGTGTGTGTGCTCACAAAATATAATAGTCATTACCTAAATTCATACCAAGGTTTTTGGAAGAATGAGGATCAGTTAATGAGGAAACCTATTGTTAGCAAGAACAATGATCAAGATTAGGCGAGGACAAATTCTCACCAAGCTAAATCAGTTTTTGTTCAGTATGGATCAGGCTTCCGTTATCGGCTGAGGATAAGGCAAGAATGAAGCAATTCAGCTTTGAGGTCAAGCATTCAAAGTTCAAGGTCACAGGGCAAGGTGAAAACTCGACCCGTGTGCGAGGAGGATAACAAAATAACCCAAACACTTTTTATTCGACGTCAGTCATACTTCGGGGAGATACTGAATCCCAGGAATGGACCATACATAATATTTTTTCAATAACAATATGTCGAAGGTCAAGACCACAGGGCAACGTTACCTTAAATAGCTTTGATCCGATTTAGAGCGAACTTTGAAGAATAGATGAAAGTAAAAAAAAAAAAAAATGAAAGGATCGGATTCTGAAAACAATATACAATAAAAACCAAAATATTCGCTCATGAATGCATATCGTCTCCCATCACTAAAACAAAATAAACAAACACACAAACAAAAAAAGTAATCCTCTAGCAACTGGAGGTATATTATCGCAGGTTAATGAACTCTTATCTGTCACCCACAATCCCATTCACTCATATGCAGATGACTCAACACTACATAGTTCATTCACACTCAAACACCCATTTACAAAGTCTAATATCTCTACCTTTCAACTCAGTACAGCCATCTCCATAAATCAAGATCTATCTACGATCAGTGAATGGGGACAAAACAACCTTGTCTCTTTTAATGCTAGTAAAACTAAATATATACAGTTTACTAATAGACAGATATTGCCAGATTCCTACATTACCTTCAGTGTTACTAATATTCCCATCTCCAAAAGTATTGAAATTCTTGGCGTCTCACTTAACAGTGCCCTCAGCTGGACCTCTCATGTCAGATCACTTGCTAAAACCGCCTCAAAGAAACTTGGATTATTGTACAGAGTCCGTAACTTCTTCGCGGATGAGCAGTTAGCTATAATTTATAAGAGTCATGTGCGCTCTCAGCTTGAATATTGCTCACCCTTGTGGAATGGATGTGGAGAGGTTGCGTTAAGACAACTAGACAAAATTCAGAACAAAGCTGTCAGAATCATTAACAACACTGTCATTACATATAAACTACCTCCCCTGCAAGTAAGAAGGAATGTTGCCTCCCTTGCATTATTTTACAGATATTTTTTTGGCAAATGCTCAGACGAAGTTGCGTCCATGGTGCCACCTCTCCATGCCTTCGCTCGTGCTACACGGGCATCTGGTAGTGCTCATGACTGGAATGTCACTCAGCCATATTGCAGAACTTCTGCCTATCAGAATTCTTTCATTCCCCGAACTGCATCACTCTGGAATTCGCTTCCCCAGAGTTGTTTCCCTCCAAATTTCAAACCACAGCTATTAAAGTCTAACTGTTACAGATATTTTATGAACGGAGGACGCCAGTAATCTGGTGTATGGATTTTGTTTTTTTTTACTCATTTGTTTTTCTTTCCTCCGTTCTGTTATATATATATATATATATATATATATATATATATATATATATATATATATATATATATATATATATATATATATATATATATATATATATATATATATATATATATATATATATATATAAAAGGTTCATGAAAAGCGAAAAAATGTGTTACGATTCTCTCCGCTGTGTTCCATTATCTCTTTGCTCTCTTGTCTAAAAAACTAGGTCAGTAATCCTCTGGCAATCGGAGGCACATCATCACAGCTTCGCCAAAATTATTAACCAGCAATCCACTTATCCCGGAATACATTCCATAATGTTTGGATACAATTTGCCCACTTGATTTTGAGATAATTTGGGAACACACACACACACACACACACACACACACACACACACACACACACACACACACACACACACACAGGCAACTACATTATCGCCTCGCTAGGCGGCCGATAAAAATGCAGATCGAAGATAAGAGTCAAATCTAAGGTCACGGCATGTTCAAATTTATGATCTGATCTGAATCAAACTTGGTGGAATAATGGAAGTATTACAGGTCAGACAACAATGAAAAGATTTAGTTTTGAAAGCAAAATAATCAAAAGTCGAAGTCACAGGACGAAAAAAAAAACGTTTTATAAGTTAGTTGGTGGCTGCTACCTGTGCACAGATTAATATTTTTCTCTGGACAAAATATTTATCGAACTGGTACGATTAGATACACCTTCCATTACAGTCTTCTCTACTGAGAGGCTAAGGTAATATAAGTGGAACCTTTACCAATATTGTTATCAGCTATCAACTAATTAATTCTGTCTCACATCTCCTCTCTTGATCCATTTTATTCATCGTTTTGTCATTCTCTCTCACTCCCCCCCTCCCTCTCTCTCTCTCTCTCTCTCTCTCTCTCTCTCTCTCTCTCTCTCTCTCTCTCTCTCTCAAATATCCATCCTTACACTTTCGAATGTATTTTCTGTCTACCCATGTATTTCTCAGAGGTCATCCACGGTGGGTATGATCTGTTAGTGTTTAGCAATCAGGTTTCCGTGACGCACGCTCATCGGAATAAAATCATCTGGGGTTAAGAGGAAGAGAATGTCAGAGTTGCTCCAACATTGGAAGCTTTAGCAATTAGAGTATTAAGTCTGTAACACTCTCAGGCTCCTATGACCACATTTAGCTCTATAAGATCGTCTGTCATTAGGTGAGGTAGATGATAAAAACTGTCAAAACCAAGCGAACTATACGTTTACCTCCCTTTCCTTTTTTTTTTTCTTTTTTTTTTCAGTTGTTTAGATGGCCCTTGACTTCCTTCCTTTGCCTATTAAATTTTGTTGTAATTCATACATGTGAGATAGACAAAGAACATGATGGAGGGGCAAGGTGGGGGAATACATAAGGGAGGGTGGCGTGTTGAGGCAGGGAGGAAGAAGAGTGGTCACATACTTGCAGTAGTAAAGGCGGTGGAGAAAGCATATATATACAGTACCTGTATTTCTTGATAAAGTCTAAGAGTGGTTATTGGGATGAATTATTTAATGAAAATGTACGATGTAAACGAATACCTGATGATGTTGCATAGATAACTGTTCATAAAGAGAAACATAATATGTTAGTATCGACTGTATATTGCACACACACACACACACACACACACACACACACACATTTTATATAGATATGTAAATATATAAATATATCTATCTATCTATCTATCTATTGCCAGACGCCATAATCCCGAACGGGGTGGCCATTTGACTCTGAGTTATTTGTTTTACAGGGAGGGGCACTAACCCTCCACCAACCCACTTGACACGTAGGGAGCACGTATGGTTTGGTTATATGGTAACGACCCAGCATTGTAAATGGTTTCTTGGCTTACAGGAAACCATTTGACTTGTCACTCAATGTAAAGCCACCTGTAACGAAAAGAAAAACACTAAGTAGTGACAGGAAAGATGGGAGAAATAGGAAGAGAAGAGGGCAGGCACAGAAAAAGAATGATAAAGGCTAAGGAAGAAATAGGCAGCACTACATCATGTGAGTGGATGATGGTCGTCACCACCTACCACTAAAATATATATATACTATATATATATATATATATATATATATATATATATATATATATATATATATATATATATATATATATATATATATATATATATATATACTATATATATATATATATATATATTGGTTTTATGAGTGGAAAGACTTAAAGTGCAGAGTGCAACAGTTATTAAGTTACAATGGAGCATAAGTAAGACAAGAGTGCGCAGTGTGAAGAGAATGGACTTCTGAGTGCGAATGACTAAGTTCAGTGCAAGACTTCATGAACAGTGTACTGCAAGTGCTTCAGGAAATCCTTCTTACTGTCAGAGTCTGAGAGGAGGCGGTTATTCATCGAGATGGCCATGGACTTGCTGTAAGTAGGCAGAATGTTTCATACTGTACTGTACTGTATTTTCCATACTATACTTACCTCAAACACCTCATTTCACTCTTTTATGTCCCTTATTGGTGTGAATATATAGTGTCTTAAGTGCTATGCATGTGCAGTAGGGAGGTGTTTTTCTGAGTTAAGCTAGGTTAGGGTCCATAACTACCAGTCCAGGAGCCAGGGACTTGTAAGTACCCAGAATGTTTAATATTTTATAAACCTACCTCAAAAATCTCATTTTATGGTTCTTTTGCATTTATTTCAGTCTTTTATGTCCCTTATTGGTGTGATTTGGGTCTTAAATAGGTGCTATGCATGTCCAGAGGGAGTTGTATATGTGTTTTTCTGAGTTAGGGTCCATAAGTACAAGTCCAGGAGGCTATTGCCCACTATCCTGACAGAACCACTTTCCGGACATGCCTTTGGCTCTATTACGTCGGATAGTGGAGGGATTACTTATATATCCATATCCATATTAATGTATTTGCTTATGTCATTCCGTTGGACTTGAACGTTAAAATTTGCCAACATACTGTAGTGTTTCTAGATCAGTTTTATATGCTGATTTCAATAATCAATGTTGTCACTTTTTTTTAAAGCAACCCTTCATGGTCAAATTCAAGATGGCGTCCAAGAAAGCCGCCAAAAACACTTTTGTACATATTGTGGCTTGTAATTATGATATAACCACAGTTAAAAGGCTAATCATATGTTTTGGGGGTTGCTAAATTCAAATTTGATGGAAACTATTATGATACTCTATGTATAAACTAGTTATTCGAGAAGGAAGCCAAGATGGCGACGAAGATGGCAGACGAACGAACTTTAGCACATGTCTTGACCTTTAATTGTGATAGAACAAAAGTTTTAAAGTCATTTTGTGTTTTTTTCTCTCATGTCACTGAAGTCATTTATAACATTTGAAATATGATGCATAAAATATTTTTTTCTTTTTTTTTCAGCTTGTAATGCTTTGAGATACCAGATATAGGAACAGGACTAACTTGCAGTGTGCCTAGATTTTTTTCATTTAATGTATATGTATGGTGTAATTTGCACTAATTATTGTTTTTGAATTTTTGCACATTCCTAATACATATGTCCTTCAATGCTTTAGTACGCAGTAGCATATTAGCATGTAACCTTTATTTCCAGATGCTGAAATCTTGTCATGGCTGATTGTCCAGAAAAAAGACGTAGAGTAGAACCACAAGTAGACTTTTCACTCTGTGTAATATGTCAACTTGGTGGTGGGGAACTGATTCCATGCCTGAAAGAGACATCCCTTACTAAACTGTAGAATGTGTACATTACAGGGGCACTTATGGTGACAAGAACTTTCCAGGATTAAGCCGTAGAATGCATGACACTGACATTAGAAAGCTTATAGGACAGAACGCTTCTTAACACAGGAAATATTACCAGGACACTGTTAATGTAAATGATATTTCCAGAGCCAAAAAAAGGTGTGAATAGGCTATTGCTCAGAAATCCAGTGACTACATAGCACCTAATAATGGCCGTCCATCACACTCCAGTGTATATGCAACTGCATCTGCTCCAAGGCCACCAACTAAAGCTGCTCTGTATCAGGCAATACTGAGAGCAAGATATCAAGCCATACTTTGGCAAAATGATATTGTACCACAACCATCACTTCCATCACCTTCAGAATATGGCTGGCAGTTAGACTCTCACAAATACATTCCAGTAACAACTACTTTACCACCTGCTCCAGCTGCTGTCATACAGCTTGTCAAATGTGGTTGCAAGAAGAGGAAATGCACTGGTAGGTGTACCTGCAGACAAAAAAACTTACCATGCACCGACTTGTGCCAGTGTGGTGCAGATGAAGAATTTTGTACAAATTTTGCTGAAACACAAACACTTCATGGATTGGATGATAGTGATGATAATGATGATGAGCTGACAACTGAATAATTTATAAATAGGCACACAGTTCCTTATTTTGAAGCTAGAGTAAAGCAATGACTAAGGTATTTAGAGTTAAGATTCTCATAAACCATGCTGTATTATGGAATGATGTTTGCACTATATACCCTTGTACAAATTCATATGAAAAGCTATATACATACTTATTTGATATTTCTCCTGAATACAATAATTTATTTAGTTAATTAATAAGGTATGTTTTCGGTGTATAACCATGAGGTCAGAAGCACTGACCACGGAGCTGGTTGTTGATAAAGTCTGTGTTATATCAGAACGTACTTTATGTATGTAATGTTTTATATATATATATATATATATATATATATATATATATATATATATATATATATATATATATATATATATATATATATATAAATGTAGGTTTGTGTGTGTGTGTGTGTGTTTGTGTAGACCTAATTTTCTTCAGTAAGACCATATATGCTATAAACTGTATGGGCTTGTATTTCTTTATTATGCAATAAACATTATTAGACAAGGTCTCACTGGCTTCACTAACAAAATTATAATTAAATATTGCGGATAATAGCTATACTGCATATACGTTATTCCATTATGTTAGACATTTTTAGGCAGCCATGCTGCCATCATGAAAACATTTAGTTTTTTTTACATTGGATATGTGAAATCTGAAACCAGCATGGCTAAAAACTTATATTTATTTTTTAACACTGTAGTGGTAGTAGGTGAAGAACTGTAGGAGTTTAGGTTTCGGTTGCCATCTTGGACGCCATCTTGATTTTGACCATGAAGACTTGCTTTAAAAAACTGGAAACATTGATTTTTGAAATCAGCATAAAAAATTGGCGTAGGAGCATGAGGTTTCCACGGGACAAAAAAACTGGATATAAGTAAATACACTATATCTATCTATCTATCTATGTATAAAATTTTATCGATCTCTCTATATATGTATGTATCTATCTATCTATCTACCTATCTACGGATCTATCTTTATCTCTATCTAGCCTATATATCTACAGTGTATCTATCTGTGTATATGAATAGATAGATTGATAAATAGATAAATATACAAGTACGTGCATCTATCCGTCGACTAATAAAATGTTCTCTGCATCATTAGTGGGCCTTAACATGTAATAAAACTAGTAATTAAACATTTACTAATCAATCATATAAATCGTATTGCATTACCTAGACACTGAGGGGGAATTTCTGACACTGTTATACACTGAATTACATCTCTAAGAGCCTCATTGTTAGAAACAGGAGGTAAGGGGAAGTATGACTGTAAAGATGATATCATTTTATAAAGAAAGCACTGTGGAAAAAAAAAAATAGAACTTCCGTAAAGAACTTCTTATAATTTGAAAGAAAAGAAGCTAAGAGGCCGAGCTGGTTTCGGTCCCGGGTCCTCACTAACCTCACCCAACTACCTACCAGTGCTCGCTGGTTTGGCTTCTGTCTGTCAAATGTGAGGAAAGTCTGTTTATCTGTCTACCTACCTTCTATTTTTCCACGAGTATCTCTCTGTTTTTCTCTTTCTGTATCAATCTATCTATAGCCTACGTATCTCCTGTTTCACTGTTTAACTTTAATCGATTGTGTATCATTATATCTGTCAATCTACTTAGCTAGTAGTCTACATCCATCTGTTTATCTGTGCACTTATCTATTCTTATATATGTCTGTCAACACATCAGTCGATATATTAATCAACTAATCTATTATCTATCTATTTATCGATCTCTGTGTCTGTCAGCCTTCAATGAATCTATTAATCAATCAGTCTATTCATCTATCTCTATGACCCATCCACCTTTTCCACATCATGACCACTTTTGTACAGGCTGACCCGAAATGAATGCAACCCATAACACCAGGAACACGTTGGGACATCACTCGTGGGAAGCTGGTTCCAGCAGGATAGGGGCACCCCACACACTTCAGAGGAGGCGGTGATTCAATCGGTAGAGAGGTGGCCTGCAGTCCTGACCCAGGTTCAAATCCTCGCTGGGGCAGGGAGCAGTTTAACGATTTGAATTTCATTAAATCATGCTTTACTGATCTACCAGAAGCCGCGCCGACATGTCGTAAAAATATCCCCGCTAATACCAATACGTCAGTCCTCTATTAGACAGCCCTAGCGTGTATTCAATATGGACGGTGGGTGTTACCGCCGAAGTGATGACATTTACAGGTGCATTGTATGTAGGAGGACTGCTGGGCCTTGATAGCAGGCTGCGAGGCATATGCCTAGAGTCGTTGCTGCGGCAACGATTCGGGGATAAAGGTGTGGTCCTAAGTGGGCCACACACTCACCCAGCCTGAATCGCAGCCTGAATCCCTAAGATTTTATTTATGATGGTATCTGAAGGATCATTTATATGAATCAAAGACCTAAAAACAGAAGCCACGGCCAACATCAGGGCTATCCCAAGAGTGGAATGTGTCTGCGTATCTTACAATTCCGCATTAAGGAGCGCCTGCGACGTTGAAGTGATCATTTGGAACACATCTTGGAAAGGTCATGAAAAACAGACCATTTGAACTGCAGAACCTAAATTTCAGGATCTCGATATTAGCTCAGCTTAACATAAATACAATAATAATGCAAATTTCTTATCAATTGTATAAATGACACACTTTTATGGGTTGCATTCATTTTGTGTCACCCTATATTTATAATGTGTTGGTAAACTAATGCGGATAATTAATAACAAAGCAAGTCACTGAACCAATAAATTAGTAATTAAAAAGACTGATAGCACTCAGGCTCCTATGACTCATTCCAAGCTGAAATAAAATCGTCTGCTGTTGGCTCTAATTAAATACCAGAGTTGCTCCGACTGTGAGAGAGGCAGTGGTACTATTATTAACACGCAGGATCCTGTGACTCACTATCGGCTGAATAACATCATCCGCGTTAACAGAAATTTAATACAACAGTCCCCGTCGGTTCGAGTTTAATGTGGAGAGGACTGAGAATGAAAGACAGACTAGAAGAGTGTATGTGAGTGACGTGGACGGGAAGAGGAGGAGGAGAAAGGGGGGATCAGATAGGTTGTGGGGATATAGCGGAGAGATGTACTAGAGAGGGAGGTGTGAATTGTAGAGAAGGCAGCCAAATGGGAGGTCAAGGTGGCTTGTAAGATAATTGTTTGTGGCCTCCCCTTGAAGGATGCAGGCGTCTGATAATAGACAGATAAACAAATAATACTAACACCAATATTAACCCGAAAAGGCTCCTGTGGTTCACTCCAGGCTAACTAAAATCGACTGGCGTTAGCTTGAAAAAAATGCTAGACCTGACCTATCCATGAGAAGGTTGATTTATACAGCCAATATTATTCAGGAATGTAGATTGATATCTGGTTCTCAATGGAGATTCCGGTTCTTGTGCCCTTCAGTACCATGACGTGCTTTTAACTTTATTCTTGCTGTTACTAAAGGATTTTATTTAAGAAAAATATTTGAGCGGAGTAGTGAAGGAGTTATATAAGGCTGTGCATAACTCTTCCAGTTGGAAAACGTCCCTCATCAGTTGAATGAAGTCATCCTGGAGTAGCAAGAATACTGTGAAAAAGAATGAAGGGGTTATTCCTGTCAGAGAGAGAGAGAGAGAGAGAGAGAGAGAGAGAGAGAGAGAATGAAAAAGAAACCACGAGGTGATGCTGGATTCGACCCCGGGCCTCACTAACTGGACCCAGTTGTTTATCTGTGTTGTCTACATTGATTTCCATCTTCCTTTCTACACTCATGTGCCTATTGTTCCTCCTTTCTTCTTGTTTCCCATCTCTACGTGTGTTTGTATACTTAACTGTGTCCAACAAACCACAGAACCATTCATTCACACTTCTATCTCTTTATTCATCTACTTTTTACAACTCCATTTGAATCACTTTGGTAGTACACCGTGGTAAGAATCTCTGTCTGTCTGTATATATATATATATATATATATATATATATATATATATATATATATATATATATATATATATATATGTATATATATATATATATATATATATATAGATATATAGATATATATATATAGATAGTAGATATATATATATATATATATATATATATATATATATATATATATATATATATCATATATATATATATATATATATAGATAGATATATATATATGAAGATAAACACCAACGTTATCAGGAACATCTTTAATAAATTGGTGACGTTTCGGATTTCAACTCGTTTGTCATTTTCAAAGCTATAGAAAAATACAATAAAAATCAAAGTAAACACCATGTCTATGATACAAAAATACGAAAACTTAAGTAAAAAAAAAAAAAAAAAAACCAAAGTAAAACACCATGTCTAATAAAAAATACAAGTGAAGAATTATTATGATAAGATGAGGGAAATGAATTATACATAACTAACGTTGGTGGATGCTACTAAGTACAAGGAAAATTTAAAACAGAAATACATGTAATAAGACAATACATAAGTCAAACCCTTAAAAACAGAGAAGGGGCGTGGAACAGTCGTGTGCCCAGTGCGGGCTGTAGGTGGTGGAAAGAGGAGTGGATTCAGCCAGGAGGCGTGTTACCTGCTCATGGATGTGGACAACAGAAAAATCGTATCTGGGCTTATGCGGGATGGCCTAAGGCTTCACAGAAAGTAATTCTGGATGGGCAGAGAAAAGGCACTTAGCCATAGGTAGACCGGTTCTATATGACCGTCCCCGATGTTCTGCAATTCTTACTCGTAATTGCCTCTTTGTCTGTCCAATATAAGACGCAATTCTTGATGATGGTTCAAAGTTCAAAATCGTAAATGATGATGAATTTTCTTTGACCTTTAAACGTGAAGATCAAGTAAACAATTTCCTAAGGAAGCTGAAGTCTGATGGAGTAATTAGTAACGAAGTGTACTCAAAATTATACGTATCTGGCGCTACACCAGGAGTCATGTATGGGCTCCCTAAAGTACATAAACAGAACTGTCCAGTCAGACCCATTCTCTCTGCCATTGGGACTGTTAGCTATAACATATCTAAATATCTTGTACCTATGATTACCCCCATCACTAAAAATTGCTATACGGTTAAAGATTCATTTACTTTCGCTAAGGAGATTTGTAACTACGATGTTGACCACTGTACTATGGCTTCTTTCGATATAAAGTCCCTGTTCACTAATATTCCTCTTTATGAAACCATAGAGTATTTGCACCAAACAAGTATTTAAACACGAGAAAATAATAGATGGATTTAATATGAACCAGTTCCGTAAATTACTTGTCTCTCGCTTCTAAAGATTGTCTTTTCCTTTTTCTGAACGGAAAATCTTATAAGCAAATTGATGGAGTGGCGATGGGGAATCCCCTAGGTCCCCTGCTGCCGCAAACGCATTTTTGTGTTACCATGAGACAAACCGGTTACAGCAATGCCCTTCCCATTTCAAACCTCTCTCTCTATCGCAGATATATCGACGATACATTTTTATTGTTTAGTTCTCCAGACCTCACATCCTCTCTTTTTCTAAAACTATTTAAACTCGAGGCATGCTAACATCTATTTCACTTCTGATATTGAAGAAAACAACAAACTTCCCTTTCTTGATATACTAGTCCAAAAACTACTAATTCCTTCATCACTTCAGTATACCGCAAAACCCACTTTCACAGGATTAACCATGAAATTCAACTTAAAGTATCCCAATTCAGTTTAAACGCAATTTGGTGTCGACCCTGCTGACCAGAGCTTATAATATTTGTTCATCCTATTCTGCTTTACACTCTGAATTGAGTTTTCTTACGAAAACATTGTTCTCTAATGGTTTCCCATCGTCTTTCACACAAACCCATATGGGAAGACAACTAAATAAGATCCGTAACCCAATTACTCCTAAACTTCATACAGCAAACAAATCACCTGTATATTGTATCTTGCCATTTTTGTGGTCCAAAAAGTTTTTCCATACGTAATAATATATCGAGTTTAGTTAGGGAATTTTACCCTCAAGTATGTCTTAGAACAATTTTCAAACCCAGCAACACCATTGGACAATGGTTCAAACATAAAGACCGAATCCCTGACGCTCTGCAATCCTCTGTTGTCTATAATTATAACTGTAGTCGCTGTAATGCGTCTTATATTGGACAGACAAAGAGGCAATTACGAGTAAGAATTGCAGAACATCGGGGACGGTCATATTTTTTTTTTTTTTTTTTTTTTTTTTATGTGTCCGACTCTGGGCATAGGCTTCACAGCCTGCTATCATGGCCAGCAGTCTCCTTCACATGCCATACACCTCTATATGTCACTACCGAGCGTTAACACCCCTACCGTCCATATTGAATAATATGCTAGGGCTGTCTCATACAGACTGGTGTATTGGTATTAGGCGTATTTTTACGACATGTTGCGGGTCTTCTGGTAGATCAGTAAAGCCTGATTTAATGAAATTCAAATCCTTAAACTGTTCCCTGCCCCACCCGGGATTCGAACCTGGGTCCGTTGGGACTGCAGGCCACCTCTCTACCGATTGAGCCACCGCCTACCCCCGGTCTACCTATGGCTAAGCCACCTTTCTCTGCCATCCGAAATTGCTGTGAAGCCTTAGGCCATCCCATAAGCGAATCTGATTTTTCTGTTGTCCACGCTTGTCGTGACGAGGTAACACTCCTCCTGGCTGAATCACTCCCTACTCACCACCTACAGCTCCACACTAAACACACGACTGTCTGTATCGCCCCTTCTCTGTTTTTAAGGTTTGACTTATGTATTGTCTTATTACACGTATTGTCTGTTTAAATTTTCCTTGTACTTAGTAGCATCCCACCAACGTTAGCATCTATGGTATAATTCATTTCCTCATCTTATCACATTACCTTCACTTGTATTTTATTATTATATGTTTTACTTTGGTTTTTTACTTTAAGTTTTCGTATTTTTATCATAGATATGAAGTTTACTTTGATTTTATTGTATTTTCTATAGGTTTGAAAATGACAAACGAGTTGTTTAAACGTCACCAATTTATTAAAGATGTTCCTGATAACGTTGTGTGTTTTATCTTCATATTGAGACACCACGCTTCCCCCATATGAATTTGATATTGTACATCTGTGTATATATATATATATATATATATATATATATATATATATATATATATATATATATACCTATCTATCTATCTATCTATATATATATACCTATCTATCTATCTATTTAACTATATATACATATATATATATATATATATATATATATAAGTATATATATATATATATATATATATATATATATAGTGTGTGTGTGTGTGTGTGTGTGTGAAATATATACAAGATATATATATATATATATAGATAGAGATATATATATATAGAGAGAGAGAGAGATATTACATTAGATAGATATATATATGTATATATAATATATATATATATATATATAATATATAGAATTCTATATAAAGTATAACCACAGATTGTCTACATTTGCTACAATATATTGGCTATATATATCTATCTACCCACCTATATACATAACTATTTTCCTTCCTTGTATCTCTCTCTCTCTCATATTCTAATTTATCTATTTATAAATATAATTTATCCTTATTTGTCATTAATATTTACCTTCAGTATTTCGTACATGTG
>NC_137053.1:23912630-23988052 GCF_032717465.1 Coenobita brevimanus | reverse complement strand
TCACTGTCGGCTGAATAACATCATCTGCTTTAACAGAAATTTAATACAACAGTCCCCGTCGGTTAGAGTTTAATGTGGAGAGGATGGAGAATGAAAGACGGACGAGAAGAGTGTATGTGAGTGACGTGGACGGGAAGAGGAGGAGGAGTAAGGGGGGATCAGATAGGTTGTGGGGATGTAGCGGAGAGATGAATTAGAGAGGGAGGTGTGAGTTGTAGAGAAGGCAGCCAAATGGCAGGTCAAGGTGGCTTGTAAGATAATTGTTTGTGGCCTCCCCTTGAAGGATGCAGGTGTCTGACAATAGACAATTAAACAAATAATACTAACACCAATATTAACCCGATAAGGCTCCTGTGGTTCACTCCAGGCTAAATAAAATTGTCTGGCGTTAGCTTGAAAAAAATGCTAGACCTGACCTATCCATGAGAAGGTTGATTTATACAGCCAATATTATTTAGGAATGTAGATTGATATCTGGTTCTCAATGGAGATTCCGGTTCTTGTGCCCTTCAGTACCATGACGTGCTTTTAACTTTATTCTTGCTGTTACTAAAGGATTTTATTTAAGAAAAATATTTGAGCGGAGTAGTGACGGAGTTATATAAGGCTGTGCATAACTCTTCCAGCTGGAAACGTCCCTCCTCAGTTGAATGAAGTCATCCTGGAGTAGCAAGAATACTGTGAAAAAGAATGAAGGGGTTATTCCTGTCAGAGAGAGAGAGAGCGAGAGAGAGAGAGAGAGAGAGAGAGAGAGAGAGAGAGAGAGAGAGAGAGAGAGAGAATGAAAAAGAAACCACGAGGTGATGCTGGATTCGACCCCGGGCCTCACTAACTGGACCCAGTTGTTTATCTGTGTTGTCTACATTGATTTCCATCTTCCTTTCTACACTCATGTGCCTATTGTTCCTCCTTTCTTCTTGTTTCCCATCTCTACGTGTGTTTGTATACTTAACTGTGTCCAACAAACCACAGAACCATTCATTCACACTTCTATCTCTTTATTCATCTACTTTTTACAACTCCATTGAATCACTTTGGTAGTACACCGTGGTAAGAATCTCTGTCTGTCTGTGTATATATATATATATATATATATATATATATATATATATATATATATATATATGTGTGTGTGTGTGTGTGTGTGTGTGTGTGTGTGTGTATGTATGTATACAGTATGGAGAGAGAGAGAGAGAGAGAGAGAGAGAGAGAGAGAGAGAGAGAGAGAGAGAGAGAAATTACTGTACATTAGACTAGCGAACAGCTATGGCCAATGTGACGAACCAAGGTATGATATAAGAAAAATAAACCGCAGAATTCTGCTCGTGTTTTGATTCTGGGCCTCAGTAACCACAGCCAGTTGTCTACCTCCGTTGCCTGCGACAACTTTTGGCTATCAACCTTTCTATCTACCCACCTATTTTTCAGTCCATAACTATTTTCCATCCCCCCCCCCTCTCTCTCTCTCTCTCTCTCTCTCTCTCTCTAGCTGCCACTTCGTTTTAATTTATCTCCGTTTATCCAAATATCAGTTCCTCCATCCTTACTGTATGTCATTCAGTATTTCTGGTCCTTCAGTATTTCGTACATGTCTATCATTCGCCTATCTTCGTAGTTTCCTTTATTCGCGTTTATCCTGCATTATATATATATTTTTCTTTACACAAACACACCATCCGGTCATTCACATAACCTTAAAAACACTACCCACCCACCGTCATACTCGTTATTTCCTATTAACACACCATTTACTCATCAACACACCCATATATCCAGCTTCCAGTTTCCAATCCGTGAGTTTATCCTGGGTGGGTAATACCTCATTATCCTCAACCCCTTCAGTGTGGTGACGACTTCTGTGTTATATTCTTGTTGTCTGCAGGCGATTATATTCAGCTTCGGAAAGATGTATTCAGCTGGACGGGTTAGATACAGCCTTCATTAATCCCTTCATTACTGGGGCACTATCCTGAGCTGAGTAAAATTTCTGATCACAACAGGAAGAAAAAGAAAAAAAAAATCACCATATTGACGGGTTACATATATTTCCCTGATTGTCTAAATGTTTAGTGGTCGCGATGATCAGTGACATCCTGGCGTTGGCTTTTGTTGTAATTCATACCTATGGCACACACACACACACACACACACACACACACACACACACACACACAATAAAAAAAGTAAAACACGATGGAGGGGCAAGGTGGGTCAACATAAGTGAGAGGCTGTGCTGTTCCGGAAAGTGCGATTGTTGCTGACTATGGATAGAAGTAACTGGAGATCTTTCTAGGAAAATAATTGTATGGAAGTGCGGTAATTAGGACACACTTTTGAAAAAAAAAATGTATGGGGGCAGTTGTATGAAGAAGGGTGGTAAATTGTTAATGGAAGTAGAGGTCGTTATTAACCGGAGCAGAAATAATAGAAGTTATTGTATTTTTTACTTTACCACGCATTGGAGTTTGTATAGTTAGGAGAGAGAGAGAGAGAGAGAGAGAGAGAGAGAGAGAGAGAGAGAGAGAGAGAGAGAGAGAGAGAGAGAGAGAGAGAGAGAGAGAGATTTCTTACACAATAAATGAAAATTCCAAATGCACACCTGATGAATGTTACATATAGCAGTTTCACTGGCGAAAAGCAATTGAGTAAATCAGTGTTATTTAAAAAGTTATTCCCATTACCGGTATTTGATTAAATCCTGGTTCTCAGCAACACATCTGGTTCGTTCCCTGGATAAAAGTTCTCGTGAGTGTCCGGTGTAGAAGGACAGCTGATGAATGCTGTAAAGAACACTGATCGTATGAAACAACGGTGCAAGTCATGTAGTAATGAAAAGAGAAATACTACATTATGAATTATGATTGGATGGAAGCCTGGTTCTCAGTCACAAATCTGGTTTCTTTCCCTGTCGGTTGTGAGGGTTTCTGTTAATAATACCGCCAGAACTTGGTAAAATTGTACTTATTATTCAAAGAAAAAACAGAGAGATGTCTGTGGTAATCATAGGAGTATTTGTTTTCTCAGTATAAAAATACAAACATATGGTACGATCTTTATCGATAAAGTAAGGGAACCAATTAACAAAGATTATATTGTTTAAGTTAGGTACTGAAGTTAGGTGTTGTACATTGGCAGAGAGAGAGAGAGAGAGAGAGAGAGAGAGAGAGAGAGAGAGAGATTAATGACCAAAATCAGAATTTTTGTAACGAATATAAAGGAAAAAGATTACCTAAAGAAGAAGGCCAGAAGTGAAACCATTGTTTCGATCCCCGGCCTTCACCTGCCAGACTCAGTTATCTAACAATCTTGGATACTTGGACTTCTGTCAGGAAAACCTATCATACCATCTATGTATTTCTCTATCTATCCATTCATAAGTCCTTCAAGCAATATCATCAATCAACTAGGCTGTTTATTATTCTGCTATCAAATCAATCTTTCTCTCTGCATACGTCTTTATCCATCAGTATATCAATCCAACCTTAATTCCTTCTAGCTGTCCATAATCTTTTTAGGCAGTATATCCATTTGTCTTTCGGAATTTCTTTCTGTATCCATTGCACCGATGTATCCATTTTTGTGTGTGTCTACCTCAATCTATCTGTCAACCTGTATCCATCTAGCTGTTTACTTCTCTGTTTTTTCCCTGGTGGCCAAAACAATATGAAACTTTCTGCCAGAGTCACTTACACTTTCAACGTTAGAACCAATCCAGTAATTTATTTTAGGTATCTACAGACGATTTTATTCAGCCGGAGGTGGGTGATAGTAGTCAGTGAGAGTGTTAATACTGTAACCAATAACTGTCTCATGACGGTGAAATTCTTGTATTCCATTCCACCTAATGTCTGGCGATTTTATTCATCCGAGACCAAATTAGAGGAAAATGAATCTATTAAAATTACACCTGGCAATAACAAAATACGATGGAGAAAATGATGAGGTGTTGAAAAGTAGTGAAGGACTGAATATGGAAACGGCTTGGAGGATAGAGAGAGAGAGAGAGAGAGAGAGAGAGAGAGAGAGAGAGAGAGAGAAACAGCTTAGTGAAGAGAGAGGGAGAGAGAAAACAGCAAAATGAAGAGAAAGAGAGAAAGAGAAAGAGAGAGAGAGAGAGAGAGAGAGAGAGAGAGAGAGAGAGAGAGAGAGAGAGAGAGAGAGAGAGAGAGAGAGAGAGAGAGAGTTTCGTTGCTTACATAATTATTGAAAATTCAAACACGCACGTAAAAAAATACACTTAATAAAAATCTTCGTTATGAAAACATTGTTTAGAAAAGAAAAACATAAACAATCATAAATAACAAGAAAATGAAACCAGGCTGCCCGGAATAGCAACCTGGTAATAGTCATGGATCACGACCCTCTTCCTTTTTGTCTGTGAAGTCTGTGTAGTCTGTTAAGTTGGTTTATCCTAAATTATTCTCAGGTTCATGAAGAAATGATGAAATGTGGTGGTGAGGGAGCAGTGAAGTGTCTGTGGGTCGTATACCCCTGCACGATCCCACAAGCCTATGTGAAATCTGAAACCAGCATGGCTAAAAACTTATATTTATATGTATTTTTTAACACTGTAGTGGTAGTAGGTGAAGAACTATAGGAGTTTTAGGTTTCGGTAGCCATCTTGGACGCCATCTTGATTTTGACCATGAAGGCTTGCTTTAAAAAACTGGAAACATTGATTTTTGAAATCAGCATAAAAAATTGGCGTAGGAGCACTATGTTGCCAATTTTTAACATGAGGTTTTCACGGGACCAAAAAACTGGACATAAGTAAATACACTATATCTATCTATCTATCAATCTGTCTATGTATAAAATTTTATTTATCGATCTATCTCTATATGTATGTATGTATATATCTATCTATCTACCTATCTACGGAACTATCTATATCTCTATCTAGCCTATATATCTACAGTGTATCTAACTATCTATCTATGTATATGGAGAGATAGATTGATAAATAGATAAATATACAAATACCTGCATCTATCCATTGACTAATAAAATGTTTCTGCATCATTAGTGGGCCTTAACATGTAATAAAACTAGTAATTAAACATTTACTAATCAATCATATAAATCTTATTGCATTACCCAGACACTGAGGGGGAATTTCTGACACTGTTATACACTGAATTACATCTCTAAGAGCCTCGTTATTAGAAACAGGAGGTAAGGGGAAGTATGACTGTAAAGATAATATCATTTTATAAAGAAAGCACTGTGGAAAAAAAAAAAAAGAACTTCCGTAGTGAACTTGTTATAATTTGAAAGAAAAGAAGCTAAGAGGCCGAGCTCGTTTCGGTCCCGGGTCCTCACTAACCTCACCCAACTACCTACCAATGCTCGCTGGTTTGGCTTCTGTCTGTCAAATGTGAGGAAAGTCTGTTTATCTGTCTACCTACCTTCTATTTTCCCACGAGTATTTCTCTGTTTTTCTCTTTCTGTATCAATCTATCTATAGTCTACGTATCTCCTGTTTCTCTGTTTAACTTTAATCGATTGTGTATCATTATATCTGTCAATCTACTTAGCTAGTAGTCTACATCCATCTGTTTATCTGTGCACCTGTCTATTCTTATATATGTCTGTCAACACATCAGTCAATATATTAATCAACAAATCTATCTATCTATCTATTTATCTATCTCTGTGTCTGTCAGCCTTCAATGAATCTATTAATCAATCAGTCTATTCATCTATCTCTATGACCCATCCACCGTTTCCACATCATGACCACTTTATGTACAGGCTGACCCGAAATGAATGCAACCCATAACACCAGGAACACGTAGGGACATCACTTGTGGGAAGCTGGTTCCAGCAGGATGGGGCCACCCCACACACTTCAGGGGAGGCGGTGGCTCAATCGGTAGAGAGGTGGCCTGCAGTCCTGACTCAGGTTCAAATCCCCGCTGGGGCAGGGAACAGTTTAAGGATTTGAATTTCATTAAATCATGGTTTACTGATCTACCAGAAGCAGCGCCGACATGTCGTAAAAATACCCCCGCTAATACCAATACGTCAGTCCTCTATGAGACAGCCCTAGCGTGTATTCAATATGGACGGTGGGTGTTACCGCCGAAGTGATGACATTTACAGGTGCATGGTATGTAGGAGAACTGCTGGCCTTGATAGCAGGCTGCGAGGCCTATGCCTAGAGTCGTTGTTGCGGCAACGATTCGGGGATAAACTGATGAGAAGGTGTGGTCCTGAGTGGGCCCCACACACACCCAGCCTGAATCCCTAAGATTTTATTTGTGATGGAATCTGAAGGATCATTTATATGAATCAAAGACCTAAAAACAGAAGCCACGGCCAACATCAGAGCTTTCCCAAGAGAAGAATGTGTCCGCGTAACTGACAATTCTGCATTCAGGAGCGCCTGCGATGTTGAAGTGATATTTCGAACACATCTTGGAAAGGTCATGAAAAACGGACCATTTGAACTGCAGAACCTAAACTTTCAGGATCTTGATATTAGCTCAGCTTAACATAAATACAATAATAATGCAAATTTCTTATCAATCGTATAAATGACACACTTTTACGGGTTGCATTCATTTTGTGTCACACTGTATTTATAATGTGTTGTTAAACTAATGCGGATAATTAATAACAAAGCAAGTCACTGAACCAATAAATTAGTAATTAAAAAGACTGATAGCACTCAGGCTCCTATGACTCATTCCAAGCTAAAATAAAATCGTCTGCTGTTGGCTCTAATTAAATACCAGTGTTGCTCCGACTGTGAGAAAGGCAGTGTTACTATTATTAACACGCAGGATCCTGTGACTCACTATCGGCTGCATAACATCATCTGCGTTAACAGAAATTTAATACACCAGTCCCCGTCGGTTAGAGTTTAATGTGGAGAGGATGGAGAATGAAAGACGGACGAGAAGAGTGTATGTGAGTGACGTGGTCGGGAAGAGGAGGAGGAGAAAGAGGGGATCAGATAGGTTGTGGGGATGTAGCGGAGAGATGTAGGCTACTAGAGAGGGAGGTGTGAGTTGTAGAGAAGGCAGCCAAATGGCAGGTCAAGGTGGCTTGTAAGATAATTGTTTGTGGCCTCCCCTTGAAGGATGCAGGCGTTTGACAATAGACAGATAAAGAAAAATACTAACACCAATATTAACCCGATAAGGCTTCTGTGGCTCACTCCCGGCTAAATAAAATCGTCTGGCGTTAGCTTGAAAAAAATGCTAGACGTGACCTATCCATGAGAAGGTTGATTTATACAGCCAATATTATTCAGGAATGTAGATTGATATCTGGTTTTCAATGGAAATTCCGGTTCTTGTGCCCTTCAGTACCATGAAGTGCTTTTAACTTTATTCTTGCTGTTACTAAAGGATTTTATTTAAAAAAAAATATTTGAGCGGAGTAGTCACGGAGTTATATAAGGCTGTGCATAACTCTTCCAGCTGGAAACGTCCCTCCTCAGTTGAATGAAGTCATCCTGGAGTAGCAAGAATACAGTGAAAAAAAATGAAGGGGTTATTCCTGTCAGAGAGAGAGAGAGAGAGAGAGAGAGAATGAAAAAGAAACCACGAGGTGATGCTGGATTCGACCCCGGGCCTCACTAACTGGACCCAGTTGTTTATCTGTGTTGTCTACATTGATTTCCATCTTCCTTTCTATACTCATGTGCCTATTGTTCCTCCTTTCTTCTTGTTTCCCATCTCTACGTGTGTTTGTATACTTAACTGTGTCCAACAAACCACAGAACCATTCATTCACACTTCTATCTCTTTATTCATCTACTTTTTACAATTCCATTGAATCACTTTGGTAGTACACCGTGGTAAGAATCTCTGTCTGTCTGTGTATATATATATATATATATATATATATATATATATATATATATATATATATATGTGTGTGTGTGTGTGTGTGTGTGTGTGTGTGTGTGTGTGTGTGTGTATGTATGTATACAGTATGGAGAGAGAGAGAGAGAGAGAGAGAGAGAGAGAAATTACTGTACATTAGACTAGCGAACAGCTATGGCCAATGTGACGAACCAAGGTATGATATAAGAAAAATAAACCGCAGAATTCTGCTCGTGTTTTGATTCTGGGCCTCAGTAACCACAGCCAGTTGTCTACCTCCGTTGCCTGCGACTGCTTTTGGCTATCAACCTTTCTATCTACCCACCTATTTATCAGTCCATAACTATTTTCCATCCCCCCCCCCCTCTCTCTCTCTCTCTCTAGCTGCCACTTCGTTTTAATTTATCTACGTTTATGCAAATATCAATTCCTCCATCCTTATTGTATGTCATTCAGTATTTCTGGTCCTTCAGTATTTCGTACATGTGTATCATTCGCCTATCTTCGTAGTTTCCTTTATTCGCGTTTATCTTGCATTATAAATATATTTTTCTTTACACAAACACACCATCCGGTCATTCACATACCCATAAAAACACTACCCACCCACCGTCATACTCGTTATTTCCTATCAACACACCATTTACTGATCAACACACCCATATATCCATCTTCCAGTTTCCAATCCGTGAGTTTATCCTGGGTGGGTAATACCTCATTATCCTCAACCCCTTCAGTGCGGTGACGACTTCTGTGTTATATTCTTGTTGTCTGCAGGCGATTATATTCAGCTTCGGAAAGATGTATTCAGCTGGACGGGTTAGATACAGCCTTCATTAATCCCTTCATTACTGGCGCACTATCCTGAGCTGAGTAAAATTTCTGATCACAACAGGAATAAAAAAAAAAAAAAAAAAAAAAAAAAAGGCACCGTATCGACGGGTTACATATATTGCCCTGATTGTCTACATGTTCATATATACATGTATATGAGAGAGGGGGGTGTGAGTTGGGAGCAGGGTAGTGAAATGGCGGGGGACAGGGCGACTTGGAGGCGATTTGTTTGTGGCCACCCCAAACGGGATTGAGGCGTCTGGCAATAGATAGATAGATAGTCTACATGTTCAGTGGTCGCGATGATCAGTGACATCCTGGCGCTGGCTTTTGTTGTAATTCATACCTATCACACACACACACACACACACACACACACACACACACACACACACAAAATAAAAAAAGTAAAACACGATGGAGGGGCAAGGTGGGGCAGCATAAGTGAGAGGCTGTGCTGTTCCGGAAAGTGCGATTGTTGCTGACTATGGATAGAAGTAACTGGAGATCTTTGTAGGAAAACAATTGTATGGAAGTGCGGTAATTAGGACACACTTTTGAAAAAAAAATATATATATATATGGGGGCAGTTGTATGAAGAAGGGTGGTAAATTGTTAATGGAAGTAGAGGTCGTTAATTAACCGGAGCAGAAATAATAGAAGTTATTGTATTTTTTACTTTACCACGCATTGGAGTTTGTATAGTTAGGAGAGAGAGAGAGAGAGAGAGAGAGAGAGAGAGAGAGAGAGAGAGAGAGATTTCTTACACAATAAATGAAAATTCCAAATGCACACCTGATGAATGTTACATATAGCAGTTTCACTGGCGAAAAGCAATTGAGTAAATCAGTGTTATTTAAAAAGTTATTCCCATTACCGATATTTGATTAAATCCTGGTTCTCAGCAACACATCTGGTTCGTTCCCTGGATAAAAGTTCTTGAGAATGTCCGGTGTAGAAGGACAGCGGATGAATGCTGTAAAGAACACTGATCGTATGAAACAACGGTGCAAGTCATGTAGTAATGAAAAGAGAAATACTACATTATGATTATGATTGGATGGAAGCCTGGTTCTCAGTCACAAATCTGGTTTCTTTCCCTGTCGGTTGTGAGGGTTTCTGTTAATAATACCGCCAGAACTTGGTAAAATTGTACTCATTATTCAAAGAAAAAACAGAGAGATGTCTGTGGTAATCATAAGAGTATTTGTCTTCTCAGTATAAAAATACAAACATATGGTACGATCTTTATCGACAAAGTTAGGGAACCAATTAACAAAGATTATATTGTTTAAGTTAGGTACTGAAGTTAGGTGTTGTACATTGGTAGATAGATAGATAGATAGATAGATAGATAGATAGAGAGAGAGAGAGAGAGAGAGAGAGAGAGAGAGAGAGAGATTAATCACCAAAATCAGAATTTTTGTAACGAGTATAAAGGAAAAAGAAGATTACTTAAAGAAGAAGCCCAGAAGTGAAACCATTGTTTCGATCCCCGGCCTTCACCTGCCAGACTCAGTTATCTAACAATCTTGGATACTTGGACTTCTGTCAGGAAAACCTATCATACCATCTATGTATTTCTCTATCTATCCATTCATAAGTCCTTCAAGCAATATCATCAATCAACTAGGCTGTTTATTATTCTGCTATCAAATCAATCTTTCTCTCTGCATACGTCTTTATCCATCAGTATATCAATCCAACCGTAATTCCTTCTAGCTGTCCATAATCTTTTTAGGCAGTATATCCATTTGTCTTTCGGAATTTCTTTCTGTATCCATTGCACCGATGTATCCATTTTTGTGTGTGTCTACCTCAATCTATCTGTCAACCTGTATCCACCTAGCTGTTTACTTCTCTGTTTTTTCCCTGGTGGCCAAAACAATATGAAACTTTCTGCCAGAGTCACTTACACTTTCAACGTTAGAACCAATCCAGTAATTTATTTTAGGTATCTACAGACGATTTTATTCAGCTGGGGGTGGGTCATAGTAGTCAGTGAGAGTGTTAATACTGTAACCAATAACTGTCTCATGACGGTGAAATTCTTGTATTCCATTCCACCTAATGTCTGGCGATTTTATTCATCCGAGACCAATTAGAGGAAAATGAATCTATTAAAATTACACCTGGCAATAACAAAATACGATGGAGAAAATGATGAGGTGTTGAAAAGTAGTGAAGGACTGAATATGGAAACGGCTTGGAGGATAGAGAGAGAGAGAGAGAGAGAGAGAGAGAGAGAGAGAGAGAGAGAGAGCTTAGTGAAGAGAGAGGGAGAGAGAAAACAGCAAAATGAAGAGAAAGAGAGAGAGAGAGAGAGAGAGAGAGAGAGCTTATTGAAGAGAGAGGGAGAGAGAAAACAGCAAAATGAAGAGAGAGAGAGAGAGAGAGAGAGAGAGAGAGAGAGAGAGAGAGTTGCTTACATAATTATTGAAAATTCAAACACGCACGTAAAAAAATACACTTAATACAAATCTTCGTTATGAAAACATTGTTTAGAAAAGAAAAACATAAACAATCATAAATAACAAGAAAATGAAACCAGGCTGCCCGGAATAGCAACCTGGTAATAGTCATGGATCACGACCCTCTTCCTTTTTGTCTGTGAAGTCTGTGTAGTCTGTTAAGTTGGTTTATCCTAAATTATTCTCAGGTTCATGAAGAAATGATGAAATGTGGTGGTGAGGGAGCAGTGAAGTGTCTGTGGGTCGTATACCCTTGCACGATCCCACAAGGAAAGGCGAGCCTTTCGTTTGGACCGATACCCGAGTTGCAGCTTGTAACACTCTAAAAAACAAACTCGTCTCAGCCCCGATTGTCGCTTTCCCCGACTACAACCTACCTTCCCGTCTACACACCGACGTTTCCCTGGTTGCCATCGGTGCTGTACTCGCCCAGGTGCAGGGCGGGTGGGAATACACCATCGCCTGCGCCAGCCGCACCCTCAACCAGGCTGAGAGAAATTACGCTGCCACTAAACGTGAGTGCCTAGGCATCATTTGGGCTTTAGACTATTTCCAGTCATATATTTCAGGCACCCATGTAGTCATCATCACTGACCATCAATCTCTCCAGTGGCTGCGACAATCCAACACCAACAGCACACAATTAATTAGATGGAGAGAAGCGTTTGAGGAGTTTGTTTTTGAAATATCATACCAACCCGAGAAACTGCACACAAACGCCGACGCTTTCACCCGCCTACCTATCAACTCCATCCGCACCAACACAGGCCTCATCCAAGTGTGCCAGGCCAAGCAACGCCCCCCCTGGACATCACTGCACACCTTCGCCAAATTATACCAACATGGCGAACACCTGTTTAACCAAGATGGCCACATTGTTCTAGACCTCAACGCCGCACACGACGCCTTGGTTCACCTCCATGCAAACAACGGCATCCACCACGACACCAAGAAATTACTACAAGTTTTTAATGATATTTATTGGACATCCAACCCCTCCACCATTGCCAAAAACATCATCCAAGCATGCCGAGCCTGCTCCTTGGGTAAGGACATTACACGCACGGCGGGACCTATGGGAAAAATCACCGCACACAAACCATAACAATTACTGTCAGTCGACATACTTGGGCCCCTAACACCCAAAGCAGGCTACAAACACATCATTATTTTCGTTGATGTATACTCCAAATTCCTCATCGCCTGCCCCACAAAAGAACACAACGCAGTGACAGTAGCATTAGTCCGCCACGTATTCCCTTATTTCGGGATTCCCCAGGCCCTACATTCGATAATTCACCAGAATTCACTGGCAAGGTCTGGGATGAATTAACCACTTTATTCGGCTACCAAATATCACACTCCTCCCCATATTGGCCCCAAGGAAATAATGTGTGGGAAAGAAGTCATCGTTCTCTCCTTAACCAGGTACAGGCCCAAATTATACAAACGGGCAATGACGCCTGGCCAGCCCATGTGAAAATCGTTCAGTGGGGCCTGAGCACATGCCCTATGGAAGATGGGGTCACCCCCTATGAACGAGTCTTCAGAGAAGCCCCACTCCTTCTGCCCCTCTGCCAGCACCTTCAAACACATCCCCCACCCTCCACCACCGACCCCCTACACCACCTCAAGAGGTGCCTCCACCACCTCCAACAACAACAAGATTTGCAACCAGACACCATCAACTCCAACCCCTACAAACCAGGAGACTCTGTCGTAGTGGCCCGCCTACTGACGCCAGAAAAATTACCTTCCCGATTTGAAGGCCCCTTCACCATCAAAATCCCCAGCCCATACCAAGTTATCATTCAGCATCATGGGCATACACGCACATATCGTAACCGACACATGCGCCCCTTCCAACCCACTGACAACAACACCCCGCCAAACCATGTGCCACACACCTCCTGCTGTGCGGCGCTACCCTCTCCTCCATCCAACGAATCAACCCACTCCTACTCCATCTCACATTCCCCCTCCGCCTCACCTGCCACAACCCCCTCCCCCACTGCATCCTTCCCTGACCCACCACCAACCTCCTCTGACTCCGAAACATCACCAACCTTCCCCCCTAGCACACCCCACACTGCCACCTCACCATCACCTCCTCCACCAACCCACAACTTTCCATCACCGACCCACGCCCCTAACAACCCACCAACAACACATCACTCCGCAACAACTCCCGCCCTAGCCACCGCGGAATCAACCACCTACACTACACTGCCACAACACACATCTCCTCCCACCTCCACTCCCCTCGTCCGCACCTCCTGCACCACCTCACCTACAAGCTCCCCACATGCAGCAACACCATCCACCACCCGCACTGACCACACACCCTCACCTTTCCACCCCTTACCCACCGATCATCCCCACTATACACGCCACCTCTCACCACACACACCACTAACCTCCCACACCCAAAACAGGATGCCCACACCACCACGTGGCCTCACAGTGTCATCCCCCATGCCCGTCCTCATTACCACCACAACTAGATCAGGACGCCTCTCACGCCCACCAACCAGGTACACTCCTACGCCCACTCCTACATCACCAACATCACCACACTCACCTCCACATGTGACACACATCCCCAGTACTACCCCCATTACACTCAGTCTACATCAGGCAAGGTGGAAGATTTCAACGACCCATTTCCCCAGGGGTAGCAGCTGCTCCTACCCTAACCTACCCCATAAAAGGCCAAGGACCTCACTGCTAGCCAGCATACAGCTACCAGTCCCACACCGAGCACCACAACCAGAGATGAGGATCCAACGGATTGTATGGCATCCCCCGCACGGACCTGGACAGAGAGTACGAGGGACACACCAACTCCTCTGCTGCCTCCACCACACTTCACACACCTCCACACTTCACATCACATTCAACTCTCACCAAGAACCCAACCACGTCACACAACACTGGACCACCCTCCTCCAACACATCACACCTACACACCAGACCTCCACCACGAACCACATACCACCTCCAGCCACGAGGCCGTGACCTCTTCACCACGGATGGTGGTAAAATGCATGCTCCCGCCGCCGGACTCCCCACCCCGCTACGGAGCTGCAGCCCCACCCCCACCCCAGGAGGACACCACAGTGGGCCAGGTAAACGAGATGCTGGCCTAGAGTGAGGTGGGCTCAGGTGCACCCCGACCTTGTGTCCCTCTTCCCCTCAACTGGACCAACCACGACGTCGCAGGAATGCGAGACTACTTCTCGGCCTGACCAGCCCTCATCAGGATAGGGGTGGGCTCCAGACACAGTCTCACGCTGCACCGCAGTAACGGCCACTGTACGTACTGGGGAAAGGACGGCCACTCTACGCCCTTCTGCTGTTTCCCCCTGCAGTCCCACGGTAACAGCCACTGTACGTACCGGGGAAAGGACAGCTACTGTATGCTCTTCTGCTGCAGCCACTTCTGGAACCCACCTCTGTGTGACGGCCACTGTACGCTCACCGACAGGCAAAGGCAGGAGGAGTGGAACCGTGACGACGGCCACTGTATGGGTCAGGGAGGGAACGGCCACTGTACGTCCCTCATCCACCTCCTCCTCCTCCTACAGGAGTAGCACCGCGGTAATGGCCACAGGACACACTGGGGAGGGAACGGCCACTGTATGTCCCTCAGCTACTTCCCATTGGGCAGGCAAACCCACGGCGACAGCCACTGTACGCACAGGGGAGGGAACGGCCACTGTACGTCCCTCATCTGCCTCTTCCTCCTTTGGGAGCAGCCCCACAATGATGGCCACTGTACGCGGCGGGGAAGGAACGGCCACTGTACGCGGCGGGGAAGGAACGGCCACTGTACATCCTTCTGCTGCTAGCCCAAGGGACTGTGGAACCGCGATGACGGCCACTGTATGGTTCAGGGAAGGGACAGCCACTGTACACCCTTCCCCCACAGTCCTGAAGGTTCTCCCGGAGGAGAAGGTCCCTTGCACAGCCCACTCTCCATCCTTCGGCTGTGTGGGAGGCCCTTCTGTCTCTCTCTCTCCAGGTGTGGTTCCCTGGAGGTGCTGCCATTCCAGGAGTGGTGGCGAGGTCATGTCTCTGATGGCGGGATTCATGCCCTACAGCCTGCCACTGGACGATGCTGGGTCCTGATGGACGCCCCGTGGGTGAGGTGCCAGAGGTAACCCCTGACCTCACCCCAACCTAGAGGTGACTGCAGTCCCAGGCCTCCCAGGGCCAGCCCTCGGACCCCAGGGAGGGACCGCTCCAGCCCCACTCACCATTGGCCCTCCGCCCCGAGCAAGAAGCAGCAGGCCCAACTCCTGACACTGTTTGGCCCCAGCCCCGATGGCCTCTCACCAGGTCAAGGCCCTGACAGGAAAGGGCCTCCCTGCTCCCAAGACCAGAAACGCTCCTGGGCCGTGACGCCCCTGAGAGCTGTCCCGTGCCTTCTGCAGGAGGGCTCATCAGTAGGGCTCCCTCCAACCCCCGGGCACCACCTCAAATGAGCCCAGACTCCGATAGTCCAGTGACGATGCAACAAGACCCCAGTATCGTGTTAGAGACTCAATAGTAACAGTGACTGTATGTGTTATAGAAACAGTGAGACAGGAACACCACCCGTAAAGTGTCTCTACCCCAGTCCATTCAGAGTGCTGTGTTAGTACCTAAGCACCCTGGAACCAGAGTAATATACTAGTGTGTGGTGATACCTAAGTGCAAAGAGACCAGTGTACCACACAAAGTCAACAGGACCAAATATATGAACAGTCACCATACCTTTGTGATATTCTCTTGTGTAATAACTCAGGTGTAAGCACAGTGTCTATATGATGTAACTAACCTGTTACTATACCCGATCCACATTCAGTGTACCATTGTATGTATATTGTAAGGAAGTTGGATTAAGGCAATATATGTGTTAAGGTGTCTTGCCGAGTTTTTATGCCCTGTTCCTTTGTAACTGTTCTATTTCCGGTCTAGAAAGAGGACCCCGCTCAGTTGCTGGTGTCTTTAGAAGAAGAAGTCGATCTAAAAACATCCAGCATAACAATATCTATCTATCTATATCTATCTATCTATCTATCTATCTATCTATCTATCTATATCTATATATATATATATATATATATATATATATATATATATATATATATATATATATATATATATATATATATATATATATATATATATATATATATATATATATATACATATACATATATATATATATATATATATATATATATATATATATATATATATATATACATATATTTTTTTTTTCCGCAACGTGCCAGCTATTTTTAGCCCTATTGGTCACCCCCAAGCTGGCCATTTTTCCATTTTTTATTTTTTTTCTTGGCTAAAATAATAGCTTTTGATGTAAAAACAACGAAATTCACCATTAAAACACTTACCAAAGCTCAGAAATGGGTTTTATTGAGTCCTATATACTCGTATACAGGTATTCCCGTTCTCTCACACTCGCCATGTAGGTGAGAGAAAGCCGTTTTCTAAGTAAGGTAGAATCAGGTATTTATGTTGGGAATGTATAGCAACGTTCAGTATACTTTTCTGATTACTTATTACTTCAACATCTGTCATAACTTGCATGTCTCTCTCAATGTGAATGCATTGTCTTACACTTACTTGAAGATAAGTACAACCTGACGTCACTATGAAAGGTCCTGGCACTTACAAGAAAGGTATTTACGGCTTGACATCACTATGTACAGTTCTTACACTTACAAGAAAATATTTACAACTTGATTTTACTATGTATAGTCCCTTCACTTACCTGAAAATATTTACAGCATGCCTTCACTATGTGCAGCACTGGATGAGGCGCAAAGGCAGAGAGGGGCAGAGCGAGTGTCAGGGGGGGAGTGAGTGGGCGTATGGCCTTGACCGCCTGAGTCATGATAGAGGAACAGTTAAGCGGGTATCACACGGGGACCCGTGAACATTTTGTGCAGCACAAAATTGACGTCCAAACTGAGCTTGGACGTCCATACCCTATCACATGGTGGACGTCGACGACTCGACGGTCACCTTCTTCTTCTTTATCGAGTTCACCCCATGCGAATGGGAGGTCACTTCCAACACCCTAGCAGATGATGTGTTTATCAACAACATCAATGGACGTGAACCTAGATTGTGACTTGCAGTGGGTGCAGCAGTCCTAACCCTGCAGGAAGAGGAAAAAGCCTCTGCAAGAAGACAAAGGAGGGGGAGAAGGAGGGCACTGTGGATGGGAGAATGGCAGCCAATACAGAAATCTGCACAGTAGTGCTTTCTTCTTGAGTATGCCTTTCCAACATGTGTGGGTCTCTTTTGTAAACAATCAATCCACATTCCATCATATATACCACATTTTGGTATATATGAAAAGTTTCTGTGACAAACAGAAATATTAAAAGTAGCCTACAGAGTTTACTGACGGTTTTGAATTAATCATAATATAACATACCACCTACAGAGTTCAAGATAGCAAACGACACACGCTACATGCAAACTCCATAGAGAAGAAGGAGACTACCAAGCCGTGGACGTCCGTGGTGACCGTGGACGTCCACGAATGGGTCAGGCGGCCTTCCACCTGTGGACGTCTATGACCCTCCCACGGGGGTAAATTTGGACGTCCACAGCCAGTTTGGACGTCCACGAGTCTCCTATGTGATAGCCCCTTTACCATACATGCCTGCCAATTTTTATTCACGAATCTCGAAAAGTGTGGGCACAGTGGCTCAGTCAGTAGAGAGGTGGCTTGCAGTCCCAAGGGACCCAGGTTCAAATCCCCGCGGGGCAGGGAACAGCTTAAGGATTTGAATTTAATTAAATCAGGCTTTACTGATCTACTAGAGGACCCGCCGACATGTTGTAAAAATACCCCCGCTAATACCAATACACCAGTCCTGTATGAGACAGCCCTAGCATGTATTCAATATGGATGGTGGGTGTTAACGCCGAAGTGGTGACATTTAGAGGTGTATGGTATGTAGGAGGACTGCTGGGCCTTGACAGCAGGCTGTGAAGCCTATGCCCAGAGTTGGACACATAAAAAAAAAAACAACAACAACAACAGTGAATGTTTTAATTTTAAATCGTTTTATAACGGCACTGGCACTGACCACAGATCTTTGTTAGACCATTTTAAAATAACACTGGCATGCGGCAGGATATATATATATATATATATATATATATATATATATATATATATATATATATATATATATATATATATATATATATATATGAAAGAATGATATTAAGAAAGACTGCTAAGGAAGGAAGGAAAGAATATATATATATATATATATATATATATATATATATATATATATATATGAAAGAATGATATTAAGAAAGACTGCTGAGGAAGGAAGGAAAGAATATATATATATATATATATATATATATATATATATATATATATATATATATATATATATATACTGGTATATATATATCCATCCATCATCCAATCCTACATTGCCCCATGAAGAGCGTAGGAGCCCAGGGCTAGGCAGTTCGTCCCGACATTTAAGATGAGAGTGACCAGCCTCACTTATCCCTGAGTGGTAATACATGAGTAATCAACCCCAACCACCCCTTGGATATAAACCATCACCGGCTCAATCGGATTGGAGTGCAATAATTACCCACTAAATCACCAGGCGTGAAAATATGGTTATATGGTTACCACCCAGCGTAGTAAATAGTTTCCTGGTGTACAGGAAACCATTTGGCTTGTCACTCAGTGTAGAGTCACCCACAGGCAGAAGGAAGAGGATAGAAGGAAGGAACGAAAGACAGAAGAGTCAGTGTAAAGCCACCCGTAGGGAGAATAACGAGGAAAGAATGAAGGAAAGAAAGACAGAAGAGGATGGAAGGAAAGAAGGATGGAGGCGAGGAATGAGCAGACACCCGACAGCAGCACTACATCGGGTGAGTGGATGGTGAGCGCCCCACGTATATCTATATATATATATATATATATATATATATATATATATATATATGTATATATATATATATATATATATATATATATATATATATATATATATATATATATATATATATATATATATATATATATATATATATTGGACATTGTTTTTCAATGTGGGAATGATCTCTGTTACTGAACGGATTGTTTCTAACTCTTGGTGTTTGAAATGTCTCTCCAGGCTTGAGTATATCATCTGCAAGTACAGTATTAGGGAGAAAACTGAAGTGCATCCTGGAGTTCTAGGGGTTAATGAGACTAAGGAGAGGGTTCTTGAGAGATACATGAGTGGCTTTTCGGCGGTCTCACTATGATGTAAGATACACAGCATATTTATGATGAGAAAAGAATATGACCCGGTGTATTCTGATGTCCATGAGCCAAATTATACGTAACACAGAACATCTAACAGGACAAATAGCTCTTATAAGACGATGCGTGAAGAGGATGGGTAGTGCTGGGAGGGTTGCTGTGGGGCGAAGGCTCTGATGGAGGTGCCCATGGTGTTTTCCTGTTAGGTAAACAAAGGCATAGTCGAAGAGATAAGTACACAAACTGATAAACAGTTACAGAACAAGACAGAGAAACTTATGTCTGAAGATGGCCTAGGATGAATATTTTTTCCATCTCACAAGTCAGGACAGAAAAAAAAAAAAAAAAATGAAAGATACAGAATTAAGACTTTTTTTTTTTTTTTTTTTTTTTTGGAGTAGGGAGGTTGAAGGATGGAGGAATTAAGTTTCTGATGCAATTAATATAACAAGGTTTCACCAAACACAATACTGAATGATAGATAAAAATGATATCAGGAATGGCGTCTTCTGAAAAATGCATGCATGAGGAAAAATTTACGGAAACCAAGCAGATAGAATTACCAGAAACGTAAACATAAAAACAGTACTAAGAGTACTCAAGACACAGATAGACATATCAGATAAATAATACTAAGGTAAGAGAGAGAGAGAGAGAGAGAGAGAGAGAGAGAGAGAGAGAGAATTACGAGACGCAAAGTAATACATAAGCTGAAAAAAAAAAGGAACTGAAGAGGAGAATTGAAGGAAGCTAAAGAGGTAAGGAAGAACTGAAACAGAGGGAATTATGAGAAACAATAACAGACTGATAGAATTACTATAAAAAAAAGGAATAAATTATCAGGAAAAAGGCCTAATGAGAAATAAGAGTAAAACAAACAGAAAGATAGTGTCAAGAGATTAACAATCGGAAAGAATGAGAGAAAACAATCAAGAGAAAGGGAATAAGTGAAATGGAAAGACCCTCCCCATAGAAAAATGGCTGCCACAACCAAACATTCTCGCAGTGTTGTGCAAATCTTCGGCAATCAAAGGAACAACCGGCTATTGAGGGGAACAGCCGGCCAGACACCCATGCACACCCGTCCAGCAAACTGCGGATCATAAAACAGCGATGCGAGGACCCATTTTGTTGAATAGAGAGGCCCTAAACTTGTGACCTGTTTTGCAGAATAAGGAAGTCCCTTTTGTGAATACGATGGTCCCATATGTATGGGGATTCTTTTGCCGAAATGGGAACTACTTTAGGCGAATACAGCGACTCCCCGTTTCCGAATACGGAGAGTCCATTAGCCGAATACGAAGATCATTTTTGTCAAATGATGGACGCTTTCATCTTTTTTCAGGTAACTGTTTTGCTTAAAAACTGGACCCTCTTTTGCGAAATACGGGGGACCGACTATTGGAACCTCTTTTGCCAGATACAGAATTCCCTTTGCCTAACACACAACTAGGGAAACTTTTGCCGAGCGTGAAGATTCATTTTTTGCCGAATACGAGAACCCCATTTAATGACTACTGCTCCCTTTCTTTTGGAAATACTTGTTTTCGTTTTTGCGATACGAGTTTCCTAGTCTTCTTTTTCGGGAAATACTGCTTCTTTTCCTCTCATTTCTCTCTTCCTTTTTGGCAAGTTACGCACCACCTTCCCTCTCCCATACATATTTTTTGCCAATCCTACCTTTCTCTCCCACACACTGACATTTTATGCCAATACTTCTTTCCTCTTCCACATTCACTCTTTGCCAATACTTTCTTCCACAAACAATTTCGCCAATGCTACATTCTCCTATCACGCAGTTTTTGCCAGCATCACATCCCTTCCCTCTGACGGACTTGTTGCCAGTTCAGTTTTCCTCCCATTCGCGCACGCCTTGCCAGTTCTGTTCTCCTCTCCCTTTCACATTCTTCAGCAGTATTAATTTTCTTTTCCCGTTCTCACATTCTCCAGTACTATTCCATTCAAAAAATATTATACCCACATTTTTAAATAATAGAGTATTCCTCAACCCCACTTCCTTTTCACGATTAGTACCTTACTTTTTTTTTTTTTTTAACTTTCTATTTTTCTTTTCCGTGTACTCCCCCTTGTCCATTATGATTAATTCCGTTGATTCCACCGACAGTAAATATTACTCTTCCTCTGCGTAATTCCTACCACTTCAGTCCTTTAGAGATTTGTAGCATGTCCTCTTTTTACTTGTTTCCTCCTTTCCCCTTTTGCAAACACTCCTTCCTTGTACTTTTAAAGAATACTACCTCAAACCATGTTTCCGGATACCACCTCCTGCCTTTTTGGCAATTATCAACACCCCTTCCCCATACCCTGGAAAAATATATGTTCTCTCTCTCTCTCCTTTAAAAAAAAAAAAAAAAAAAAAAAAAAAAAACATCTTTGAGAACTAGACTTCATACTTCCAACACTCTTTATTTTCTCTTTATATTCCCACATACCAGTACTTTCCTCTTTCCATGAAAACTTTCCAGACTTTTACCATTTTTTTTCTGCGAATGCCGTTCGATGAACCAAACATTCTATCCTTTCTCAGTAACATGCCCGTAGGCAGGACTTGAAATTTGGGGGGTCCATCTCCATTGTAGGGAGGGCTTTATTTTATGTACTCTTCTTCTCACATATATTTCTTATAGAATGTATTGTATGAACATGTAATGAACTAAATATATGCTGCATTATTCAGTACTAGTGTAAGCACTAAAATCCGTTGAAATCAGTTTTTTGGTACCAAAACGAACTTTATTCTTTTCTCTGCACGTGAAGCTTCATAGCCTTTTCAACTTTCATAAAAGTCAACTCGTACCTTTTTCAAAGCTAATTATAACTCCGGGAGTATTTCCAATTTGCAAACTGGCACTGATATACACACGTCCCCCTAATTCCCTGAAGAGATAAAGTTAACCTGGCAGTACTTTAAGAATAATAGATTTTTTGGACGTTACTCACAGGAATACTCTCAGGCTTTGGTAAATTACAACCTAATTAATCATCGTTATAAAAATTATGTCATCCACTCTCAGATATCCTATGAGAAGGCGTTAGTTGATAAACTAAAAGATAACCCCAAATCCTTTCACCAGTATATTCGCAGTAAAATAGTTGGGGCTCCTTCAGTGGGCCCTCTCAGGTGTCATGATGGGTCATTGGTTGACAACTGTGGTATTATGGCAGAATTGTTTGTTGACAGCTTTGCCTCAGTATTTAAAGTTGGAAATCTTAATCCTTTCCCCTATCAGACTTTCCATGGTGTTCTTCATACAGTAAACATTACTTTGATGTGGCTAGACGCCAGCTCAAGTATGGGACCCGATGGCCTACACCCCAGACTGCTCAAATCATGCCTATCTGTGGCCTATCCCATGTTCAAAATTTTCATGACTAGTATGAGTCATGGTTTACTCCCGCAATGTAGAAGGTCCCAGTAGTAATACCTATCTTTAAGAAAGGCTCCCGTTCTGCCCCATTGAATTACAGGCCTATTAGCTTAACTTCTGTTTATTGTAAGACTATGCAAAGAATTGTGGCCGAATATATTTACAACTATCTTGAACAAAATGGTATACATTCTGTTGATCATTTTGGCTTTAGACGAGGAAGGACAGTTGACGATCAGCTATTATTGACTTACGACTTTGTTACTTCTGGGTTGGATGTTGGATGTGTGGTAGATATGATCTTATTTGATTTCTCTAACGCTTTTGACATGGAGTCACTCTATTTTGCTCCCCAAACTCCAAAGTATTGAAAGTGTAGGTGCCTTGTTGAACTGAATAGGTTCTTTTCTACTGGGTAGGACAATGTAAGTGTCTGTTTCGGGTGTTAAAGTAGTTCTAGGGATGTTAAAAGTTGAGTGCCCCAGGGTTCTGTCATTGGAGCCATTACTCTTCTTAATATATGTCAGTCATTTGCCATCCTCCATTTTGAATAATAGTAAGATTTTTGCTGACGATCTCAAGATTTACCTAAGGTACTGTCCGTCTTCTACCCTTGTCATTGGCTTTAGGCACTACTTCTTGTCAGAATGATGTACATAATATCTGCACAGTTGCCGATTCACGGGGTCTCGATCTTAATAGGGACAAGTGTGTGGCCCTGAGGTTTCAAAGTGGTACTGTGACGTGGCAGCACACTGGTACTTTATCTGAATACCACCTCTAGGGTCATGCAATATCCTTGGTCGACTCGTACAAGGATCTTGATGTTTTTGTGTACTCCTCCCTCAGATTCCATCTCCATATCAGGTTTATTGTTAACAAAGCTTCTGGGTTGGCTGCCAATTTTCTAAGATGTACTCTATGTAGTATCACAGGACTTTATGCTTACCTTGTACAAAACACACATAAGACATTTGCCGGAATATGCCTCTTGTGTGTGGAACACTGGGTTTGTGGGAGATCTTCGTTTACTGGAATCAGTTCAAAGATCTTGGACTCGTCATATAGAAGGACTAACCGAACTTTCTTATGCTGAATGACTTAGGATTCTTGATTTGTACTCTGTGCAGGGGCGTTTATTACGTGCAGATTTGCTAAAATATTTGAAAATTTTTCATCATGAATGTAGTATTCATCCTGCTGAAATTTATATTTTGGCACCCCCATTGGGCACGCGAGGGCATAGATTTAAGATTCTTCGCTCTCATAGCTCTTTAGAGGCTAGGAGGAGGTTCTTCTTGATTAGGTGCGTCAGTCTGTGGAACTCTTTACCTGATGTTATTGTTGCTCTGAGTTCAATTTGCTCATTTAAGTCAGCCTTACATTCTATTCTAGGCCCTCTTCTTTATCAGTTTCCTGGCTAAACTCATGACTAACCTTGTCCTTTAGCTCTCGGCCCCCATTGACCACTGACCATTAACCTACCTTTCCTCTTTATATATCCTGCTTTGAAATATCTCACTTCACTACAATATTAACAGAATTTCCCATTAATACACCTCGTTAGTATTATTTTACTCTGCTTAAGGTACATAACTCAGTCTTTCCCATTGATAATATTAGACTGCCTTTGCTGTCCCATTTGACTGGCGTACCTGCAGATTTGTACTACCCTTGTTTTCCTCTATGCGGCTCCTCTCACTGCCTAACTAACCAGTGCAAAAAAGGATAGGCAACCATGTGAGTAACGAGGTTACAAGAAGACATGCTTACCTGATCGCTTGTCCCACAAAGTACTGTTTCGCACTGTCGGTTGAATGACGCTCTACACTGCACCTACTATCCAGTGTGCCGGGGCCCAGACTGCCAGGTAGGCTTCACGGTGTTTTCAAATTTCATCGGTATAAGTTTGAATCTGAATCGGTGTTGTGCGAAGTTTTCCTAGCAGCACTTGCCATATAAACGTGCAAACCGCTGCCGCGCTGATACGGTTCATTCAACTACGACCGGGTTCAACTAAGTTCCAGTCTAACACCTATAACCTATACCAGTTTATTTTGCATATAATGAATTACATCATGACCATATGATAACCGTCATTAAACATGTAGCTATATAGAATCAAATCATGTGTCATGAATAATTAGTATATCTGTCTTGAATTATCGTATATTATCTCGGTATGTGTGTAAGCAAATCATATACGTTTCTAAGTGAAAAACTTCTGGGGGGCTATTCAGTTTTTTCGGGAGCCCCCCCATGGCTACGGGCCTGCTCAGTAAACACCTCAGTCTTACACACGCCATTTTTGGGGGAGGTGGTGGCTCAATCGGTAGAGAGGTGGCCTGCAGTCCTACCGGACCCAGGTTCAAATCCCCGCTGGGGCAAGGAACAGTTTAAGGATTTGAATTTCATTAAATCAGACTTTACCGATCTACCAGAAGACCCGCCGACGTGTCGTAGTAATACCCCCGCTAATACCAATACACCAGTCCTGTATGAGACAGGCCTAGCATGTATTCAATATGGACGGTGGGTGTTAAGGCCAAAGTGGTGACATGTAGAGAGGTGTATGGTATGTAGGAGGACTACTGGGCCTTGAGAGCGGGTGTGAAGTCTATGCCCAGAGTCGGACACATTAAAAAAAATATATACATGTATATATACGAACGCCATTCTATTGAAAGGAACCACAGTTCTGTTATCTTTTTTTTTTTTTTTTTTTTTTAACAGGGTTCTCGTTTCTCAAACTCATTTTTCTCTTCTGCAATAGCCTTTTCATTTCTGACAAACCCTGTCAACCTGGTAATTCCTCTCTGGTGAACGCAGTTCAGTGTTTTATTGACCACTGTCGACATTAAGAAAGCACCAACTTCCATTTTTGTCTCACTTTTACAGTCCCGTAATATTAGGTATCCTCTCCTTTTTCCTAACATCATCCGGTTTTAAACAGCAACATTCAACAGTGTTCCCCTATTATAGCAAAAACGTTTTCCTGTGTTATTATCACTATTGCCTCTGTGTTGATGACCGCGGACCACAACTGCCATTCATTCCATTCATATGCAGTTCCCGTTCTTTTTACCAGACGTTTCCCAAATTTCCAGACAACTTTCCCACCTCGAAATTCTTTTCTTTTTGAACTGTATCTAGCGCCTTTTATTCTGTTAACATTGTTTTCTACCAACACCGAAGTCTCATATTCAAAGCAAGTATGTGTCTCCATTATAGAAACACATCCCTCTATTCAGCAACCTTCTCCATATATGAAAACAGTCTCTACCTTTAATCAATTTTCTGCCATTGTTCCCATTTCGGGAACAAGTATTAATGTACTTATTTTACTGATGAAACTGAATTGTAGAGTGAGGTCAACTTTTGTCATGTTTATAAGCGATCACACTGCCTGGCAATCGTAATGAAACTCATTGTTTTGCCTATGTCTGCGTCCAGTGATGATCTGAATTATCCTTGAATTTACAAGTTAGCGTTTGTTGTCTGATAGTTATATGATTTGTGAGTATTTTTAGTAAAATAATTATATAAAAGGAAACACACCCCAACTTCTTTATAATCGGATTAACTTTGAGATATATTAAGTTAAGGAATGTGTTCCCAAATGGGAATAATTACAGAATCTATAAGCACGTGAAGGAAGCATTGTCATTATGTAAAATTATTACAAAATAGTTTCAGTAATTTATTTATTGATTACTGAAAAGACACTGAGTTTTATTATGTATTCAGCAACTGCAAAACAATGTGTATCAAACTAGACGGCATTAGGAAGGGGAGGGAATGTGTAGATGGTTAGTGAAAAAGTATTTAGGTGAGGTACAGAAGTTGTATGTTAACTTAATACGAGTAGTTATGGAGAAAAAGCGTAAGGAAACGTAGATAGAAAAAGAATGATTATGGTGCTGAAAATAAGTGGAGCAAATGGGAAACTGCTGAATGCTGTCAGGAGTATTGTTAAGGGCATAAGGGATACAGTGCATCGAAAGTGAACTAATTTCATATGAATACTGGACTGAAATAGGGATGTCTCATGCTCTGTATTTATGAAAGGTGTTATAAAAAAAATGTAGAAGGTACGGCAGGGGATGTTGGTGTCCGTAATGAGAGAGGTAAGGATTTGTGTCTGCTTGTACTGTTTTTTGATGATGATACTGCGTTGTTCATGTGAAGATGAAAGGAGAGTTACAAGATTTGGTAAATGTGCTTGGAAGTGTGCACAGAAACGAAATTTAAAAGTTAAGAGTAAACTTATGGGGGGTGAGAGAAAGGAAGTCAGAGAGACCACAGTCAGGCAGGATGAGGAGATCGGGGAGAATGTGAATGCTTTAAAGTGTTTAGATGGTGCAATGAGTAAAAATGGAAGTTTAGAGGTGAAGTGCATGCAAAAGTATACCAGGGAAGAAAGACTGCTGCCTCACTAAAACCACTGGTAATGAGTATGTGGGCGTGTAAGTAAAAAGGTCGTTGCATGAAAGTACTGTGATCCTTACTCCGTCACACGGATATGAAGCTTGGAACTACTTGGAATGATGCAAAGCATGAGGGAGAGCAGTGGAAATGAATTAACTTAGAGGGCATGGGAGTTTAGTGCAGAGACAGCAGACAAACCGGGAAGTAAAGGACAGCTATGGTACTGATGTGAATGTGTCAAGGAACATTAGGAGAAATATCCTAAGAATTTTTGGTCATATGGAGATAATAAAGAATGAGAAACTGACAAGAAGAGTTTATGTGAGTGAGGTGGAGTGGAGGAGTGGGAGGAGGAGTCCGAGCAAGAATGGAGGGAGGAGTTGGAGAGGTAAATGAGAGAGGGGTGTGAACTGGAGAGAGGGCAGCCAGATAGAGGAGGACAGGGTGACATGGATGCAATCTGCTTATGGTCACCCCTTGCGGGATTAAAACGTCTGTCGATAGTTATATAGATAGATAGATATAAAGATAAATAGATCTACAAGGAATAGTACATATTCTAAAAATAATCTTGGCATTCCTTAAATCATGATTGATATAACTGACTTAGGCATTGTTCGCTTTTGGGAAGACGTCGTATCTGGCATACTAAAATGCGTTAATACATTTATTTATTTATTTATTTATTTATTTTTTTGGGGGGCAAGTATAACTTTAACACAATATCACCATGTGCTAGAAGGAAAAGTCCTTGCATTAAGCTTAAACATGGTTGGCCTTAATGGGTTAATTAAGACTCTCCTCTTCCATCCGAACAGTGTTCACATTTTCGAGTGTCCCACTCTCAGCAAACGCCTCTTCTTTGTCTCCATTTACCGGGAGAGCATATGCGTCATAGCAGCATCCTCCTGAGTACCTGATTCCGTTTATGTCGGACTTCAAAGACTTTTTCCTCGCGGCATTCCAACAAATACCGGCGATTGTGGATCTGGTTGTGGTATTTACGGCTGATTTTGGTGGCTGATGGTAACGTTGTTTAGGTCAGTTCTCCGCAACCAGAGTAGCGTGGCACCTTGGTGTGCCGCCAAAAACTTCTTGGTATGCCGTGGTACATGACTCTCCCCCTTAAAACAATTACAACAAATAACTATTATATAAACGCACAAGACAGATATGTTAGTATTTAAAATAAATAAACGGATATGCTAGTATACTACAGTTAACCATTCATTTTCGTATATTCCTGTAATAGGAGTAGGATATTTACGAAACCATCTTCAGGAAGTCTCATTCGGACATGGGTAAAACGCTTTTGGAGTGCATGACTGAGTCATTCTGTGTGATGAGTTTTGGACCCAGAGACTTGTACAGTACATGTAGGAGCACTGGCTGCTAGTGTGTTCTAGTACTGTTTTTAAAAGAATCTGTCTTGACTTTTTGATCTGTTCATTTCAAAGGAATATCGTAAGAGCACAGTCTTGTGTTATACAGAACAGTGTAACTGGTTTCGTAATTCTTTTGTTTCAGCTGCAGTAGTATCAGTCTGTCATCTCTCCTTGAAGGTACGAGAGTAATTTGTGTATATCAAGAGTGATCGTAACCTCAGACATAGCAACACCGAGCAACTGTAAGTTCCTTTTGCAGCAAAACTAAAAATACCTATGCACTTCTGACATTTCTCATGACAAATATTTATTATGTGTGCTGCAAGATCTCAACATATTTAATAATGTTCCTTGAACAAACAACGGTTGCCTAGAACTGGTTTAGGTGATTAGGGCAGGTGTGTTCTTTGCTGTAACTACTCTGAGCTCGCATGCATTTCCTGAGAGTTTATAGGAAAGGGATTTATAACCCGAATTTGTCTTCGAGGCTTGACTGAGCAGCCGTAGTGATACAGGGGGAGTGTGGAAGCTGACATAGTTGGTGATGATAATGGTACTGTATAATGTAATGGGATCATTTTCAATTTATTGCCGGATCTTCCATGGAGAGGGCCTTGGACATCTTTGTCTCTATTTCATTATTTCGATACTGAAGGATAGATTGTCTTAGGTTAGTCAACCTATGCCCAGGCACTAGGGTGTTCCAAAAAAGTAAAGCTTCGACTAAGCTCTCTCCACAAGACTGTTTTTATGCCTCTTGCTGTGAAGATTATTAGTGCAATATTTCACGCCATTTGGTGAATATTTAGGGGTAGCCCCACTTGCCCCTTTTTGGAAATTTGGGAAAGTTCTGCAGTCAGGCATTTTTTCCTAGACAACTGAATGATGAAACTTATTTTTGGTTCTCAAAGTAACCAATAAGCAAAATTAACAAGAACAGAGGAGAAAAAAAACACACATGATAATGAGTCTATCTTCATCATTTCTTCTTCATCAGAGTCGCCTTGGATGGTGTTGGCATACTTTTTCTGTGGGCGGCCACAAGTTGCAGGAGGTACTGATTCTTGTCCTTGTTTCAGTTCAAATGTTATTGTAGCATTGGACTTGAGCAATACTTCACCTGGCAGCATCACTGACGATCTTCACGTTCAAGGCGTGCTCTCTAAGTTCTCTACAGTGTTCATTATCTGGCCATTCTTGTGGATCTTTCTGAAGAAGCTGACGTGCCTCCTCCTTTCCCTTAACCCTCAAGGCATCAAAGAGTGTCACTGTCCTCTTAGTGACGAAAAATGCCACGCCACTTTTAACACCAGCATCTGGCATGTCAGTACGTCGGGGGCTGACATAATTTCAGGGCACTGGAGGAGTTGAACCATTCTCCTTTTGGTATCTACATTGATCTTGTTATCGAAGAAGGCAAATCCAGTCAGATGCTCTGAAAAGTACCACAGGTGGCTGCATTGACTTGCCTTCTACGATTGTCCACCTCCACCAGGGGGATATCCATCCAGCAGATGCAGCATTTCAAGTTCACTGACAGGAGCCCATGTCCCCATCAGCACTTCATGCCAGAACTGGCAGCTTGAACTGATGCCAAAATAGGTAGATTTTGAGTGCATAAATCCCCTTCATCATCCACCTGGTGTGGTGCGTGAGGCCCGAAATTCTGATCAAGACCTGACCATCAGTCTTTCCCCCATGGAAGAGCACAGACAGTTCAAGGAACACCTTGTAGTCGTCACGAGCTTGGTTTGCCTGAAGAGCATTAGCTACGTACGTGAGTATCTCTTTTCTCATCTCTTGGAGTGGAGGGTTCTTGACCAAGCTCTTCGATACTGAGACAAATGTTTTGTGTTAGAGTGTAGCCATTCGTTTAGAAATCACTTGAAGAGGCATGTTTCAGGACTTCCTGTTGGAACAAAGAACGAAGCAAACACATGAGCAAACATGACTTCAGACACATGATGCCAACAGGCGATCCAAATGACCTCATGCCCGCTTCTACAGTCCTGACACTGGCTCCGTGATGTAAACCCATGTTGGATGTAGTCGTATCAAAGGCCAATGATCCACTTTCAATATTCTCATAGTTTGGAGGCAAGCCCAGGCCTCTGATTTTTCAGTTTATGCTCCATCTTTGGGACACCAAGCAGCGTCTTTTGTCCATTGAATGTGATACGGATTGCTGTTTTATCCACATTTGCCTTCTCCCCTTGAATATCAGGGAGAAGCTTCTCATTCCATTGGACAGGGACAGGGTCTTCCAGAGAGAATGATTCCAGGTTTTCCCAGGCTGCTTGTTCCATCTTACAGTACTTTCTCTGGAGTGATGAATAGATCCCTGAAAGCATGTCAACCCGGACAGATCATTCCCAAAGGCATGTACAACAGCTTCAGTTAAAGCCCCCACAAACTCCTGAAACTCGCCATTGTTCACCAGATCAATAAATACCGTGGGGTCACTACCTGCTCAGAGCTGGCGTACCTTCCTTTAAAAAAATTCCTGTCTGGATTATTACGCATGCATAAAGCATTATACCAGTATTATATTCGTCTATGATATTTTACTGATGCTCTAAATGAGATTTATGCCGAAAAGTTCTTCAGAGTTTATTAAAAGCCATGAAAGCTAATTATGTGTTTTTGCATTCAGCACATTTTTACCAAGTGTTATGAATCTCAGTTGTTCGAAAAATTTATCATAAAGTTTCCAAGGATTGTAATCTTTCATTTGGCAAATCATAACATGATACACTTAATAATAGTAAGAATTGTACAGCCGAAATCTTACGTGGCCGAGATCAGCGACACGATTTTAACCCGTCACGTCCCGAGGTTTTCCGCACCTCCGACATCCCCCAGTCCCGAGGTATTTTCGATTTTTTTTTTTTGGCTAAAACCTTCGCTTTTGGTGAGAAACATCGAAAATTCATAGAGAAATCGCATACCTGAGGTTTAAAGTGCCCAATCCAGGTAGGAGTTCCTCCTTACCTGAGTGGGTTTTCTAACATGCTGGCACCAAAGAAAACGAGTTGTATGGGAGGGTAACTATTTTATCCACTCATAAACGGTATTTATTTATTTACTTGGTACGAATGTATATGTAGTATGACAGTATATTGGTTTTCAAGCAGTAATAAAGGCATTATAAGCATTGTTTCACTCACTAACTAATCACCATACCTGACCTATTTTTGCCACACTACCTTTTATCATTATTTCTGGCTGTTTCTTCTTCTAATGCTATGTAAACATTGTCCTCCACATTGTCATCGATTGGGGAATCACTCTGGCCCTAAATAACTTTACTAGCCAGGTCACTGGTAACAGGTCCTTTGCCAAGACAATGGTGTGAGGGGGGGAGGGGGGAGGTTATGCAGTGTAAGGCATTGTCCCTGCTTGGTATCTTGTACAGGAATAGAGGAAGGTGTCCCGTGTATACATACGAAAAATCACCTGCGAAAATTGAAAATTGTGCAAATTAGGTACCTTGCAATTGCACGACGTACTGGTACGTCGCCGGGACTGGCAAATGCAAATCGTGGTGATGTACCCATACGTCGTCGGGACGGGGTGGGTTAAAAGGCACGATACTCCTCTTGCTTTGAGAAAACACCTCAATCCTGCTACAGTCTATTTTTCCACATATATTTTAGCTGCGCAGTCGACCATGGCACTATATTTTCTGGATTCATCAGCTGATTTCAAAAGGCGCTGGCGTCAGGAATGGTGTATACACATCATCAGCGCCGCCTTCGGCCCCTGGCGGCGGACACACAAACTACGTGCCTCGATATAAACTCAGTGAGTTCATACGATCTTCAATTGTTTAAGTAACATATTTCCTTCATTTGATATGTAAGATACAATATCGTTATATTCATTTACCATTTTTCCCCACAGATGTACCTTCACCACTTAAAAACATGATAGTGATCAATACTCAGGCAACTTAATACTCGATTGTAGACTGTCCCTAAACTGAGATGGACGCAACCTTCCGTTTCTATTATAGTTTGAAAAGGAAGCTATTCTTTCTCCAGTATTATATGTAGATAAATCAATAAATATCCCATTTTCAGTTGAGTAACACAAAAATTGTATAACAGAGGGTAATTCAAGTCGACCCCACTTTTGCACTTTACTTTAAGTAATCTGGCGAGTGGTGGCATCTTTTTCCAGTTTGTGGGGGCTCCTATTACAAATGCGCCACCCCTTTCTGAAAGACTGCTGCGACCCATTGCCCCAGTCACCTCTAGAGAGTTGAAAATGTTCGTACCTTCAACCTTCTTGGGACACTTTGATGGAGGAACTCCAGACGAGAAAGGAATTGAAACCGATGTTGATAGTCCTCTTCATCTCGCGAAGAAGGAGAAGATGAGGATGAGGAAACAATACCTGATGTTCCTTCTTCTTCCAGCTCTTGCTTTGCTTCATACTTCGTCTTCGTCTTAGCTGCCTTCTTCATTCTGGATTTTTGTGGTCTCTGTATATTCTCAGATCTGGCTGAATTTTTGAACAAAACATTTGCACTCTTAATAGACAAAAACAACAAAAGTGGAGACTATCTACAACACCTTTGACATTTTTCACCATGGATTTGGACCACCTCCTTGTCACACCTTCTTTGTGATTTCATTGGACACATTCTCTGTTGTGGGCTTGAAGATTAGTTAAGCTTTTAACATTTCAAACTACTGAGTATACTTTGGGAATGTGTAGATGAGTCTGAAATCTGATGGTTTAATTTCGGAAAGGGAGGTGGGCCCCAATAGCTTTTGTTCTTAGATGCATCTTTTTTGGGGGGGAGGGGGTGATATGGGGTTTTCCTAAAATTTCAACATAGTTTTCGAATGTTTTGCTTGGTATAGGAAAGTTTAGATAGACGTGAGCTTAATTTTTGGTGGGATAGGTCTGCCATTATTATAAGCCTAAATTTTGGTGGAAATTTTTGACTGGAAGAATAAATGTTGTCATGTGATTGGATAGATAGATAGGTAGATGAATGGCTGAATGAAAGAGATACTGTAGATAATATCATAAAGCGACTGGATAGAAAGATACTGTTACTGACTGTGTATGGAAAGATCTAACTTTGAGGATAAAATACAAGTCAATGACACTTGAACAAATAAACCTAACTTTCCTTACAAAATCTCTGTTCAGCAAATCACACAATTCGGTACTTTTATATAATACACAGGTGCACAGCAGGGCACTTCTAACCCAATTGGAATTTCTTACAAACCTTCTCAAACAAGATCAGTCTCATACCCAAGCTGGTAGAGTACTAAATGGCAACAGTTACATTACTAGGCTGCAATGTACAAGTTAAATACAAATTCTTAACTGAAGACTCGATGTCGTGGATTACTTCTAACACTATATCACAAAACTATGAGAGGGCCTTAGATGAGGCTGGAGTCAAGACAGTAGTGCTCTACCTCCTCTATCCTGTCTTAATATGAGGGGCTGCACGACGTAAGATGGTCTCACGCCAAATCATTAAATGCCAAAAAAATGGGTTCAAAATTCTGCAGTATTCTTGCAACCTAAACTTTCCTTAATTTTGATGGTAAAACGTTCATTCCTTTTTCTAGGACAAGTTTTAGAGAGTATATTGAGATCTTTTAGTATTTTGGCCATATCTATAAAATGAATAGTAATTAATGATATATATATATATATATATATATATATATATATATATATATATATATATATATATATATATATATATATATATATATATATATATATATATATATATATATATATATATATATATATATATATATATATATATATATTGCTGAAGTTTCAACTCGTTTTCTGGCAAAACTTGATTGCTTATGCAAAAAACAACATTTATTAGAACGAAGATAAGTACCACTAAACAAAATGAATGTGCTATGGCCCCCCCAAAAAGGTAATATGGATAGACTGTAAAACAGCAAGAATTCCATTTCATGCTACAGACAGAGCACAATGGTAGGGACAGAAGAATGGCACTACAAAAATTCCCGCTAAACACACCGCCATGTACGGCCAGCCAATCAGTAAGATAGGCTCGCAGCCTGGCTACGTTCTCATTGGCCTCAACCAACACATGCACATACAGGCACACACAGCCAAGACGGACTCCTATGCTCCCATCCACCACCATAGCTGGGTGCAGGTACAATATTATTTTTGAATCACTTTCAACCATGCTTCCAGTGGCGGAAGGTGTTCTCATCCAAGGCCACATGATGGAGTATTGGTGAAAATAGTGTTATCCAACGAAAACTCATTTTCCAGGTGGTGGTCTGCAAACCCCTTTCGTTGAACGGCCCCTCATATATCCCAGTAGCCACGCCTCTTTTTCCTCCACTGGTCTATTTGAGCAGCAATATAATTTCTCTTTTCAATAATCTCTTTGAAAGGGTGATCACACCAGGTTAGTCAGCTAGGATTGGTTACTCCATTCTTTGGAGACAGTCCTCCTCACTTGCGGTCGGCTCCATCTCCTTTCTCTCCCTCTGATTTGATGTGGGTATCATCACTGGTACGCCATTGTTCAAACTGGATCTCAGTAGGGTCAGCACTGATGGAAACTTGAGCCAGAGTAAGCCGAGATAGACCATCACACGATCACTTCTTTCGTTCAGTTCCCAGATCAGTGGTCGGGCCGTAGTTAGTAGCACCTCCCTTCCTGAAGAAAAGTTGCAGGGCAAGTGTGAGTGCAGGGAGTTACTTTTCAACAATGGAATAATCCTTCTGAGCAACATTAAACTTTTTATTAAAGTAAAAAACAGGTAGTTCAACACTTTAATCAATATCTTGTAACAGAACTGCACTGGCTTTTACACAACTATCATGAACTACTAATTTAAAAGGCTTTCTGAAATCTGGAGCTTGGTGCACAGGTTGACTGGACAGACTCGCTTTAACTTTAGAAAATGCTTCTTCACATTCTTCCAATCATATCTGACTCCTTTCTTTAACAAATCTGTGAGGGAAGCCACAACATCAGAGAAATTTAAGACAAACCTCTGATAGTATCCCTCAATACCCAAGAATCTCTGCAATTCCTTTTGTTCGTGGGTTGTGTTAAGTTAACAATGACTTCAGCATGCAGTAGGCAGACTTAAGTTACCCAGTCCTACCATGTAGCCTAAATACTGAACTGGGCCTTTAGGAAATCACATTCAGCTTGGTTGATTGCTCAATTAGCAGGTGACAGTCTCTGCATCGAGGCAACTAGCTGGATCAAGTGATCTTCCCAAGAGTTACTGAATATGACCAAATCAGTATATGTGGCACATCACAGTACTTGACAAAAATAGTGAGTCTGTTCATCAGCCTCTGAAGCATGGTTGTAACATTTTTCATACCGTACGGCGTGACTCTGCATTATTAAGTATGAGTGCCAGCTAGAAAACAGGAAATTTCTTGGGCCCTTGCTGTAAGAGGAATTTACTAAGATTCCTTCAGTAAATCAATTTTGGTAAGGAAGTTTGCATTGCCTGTATTGTCAGTGCAGTCATCTACTCTAGGAAGTGGGTAGGAGTCAGTCTTAATGGGGGAATTGGCTCTATCGTAATTACAAGTATGCAAAATTATAGGAGCCATCAGATTTTGGATCACAGGTGACTGTGGAGTACCACTCACTTCGGCATGACTCGATCAACCCCAACTGCAACATGTAGGTCAGATCCTGCTGGATAATGGACTGCTTTTGCAGATTTGCACGAAGTGAGAGAGGCTGCACCACAGGACGGGCGTCTTCAACATTAACACAGTGCTGTGTTTCATCTGTCAGCCCATGGGTGTTCTGGAAATCATTAGGATACTTTCCTAGAAGGGCAGCGAGGTTAGCACGTCTTTCAATTGTGAAGTAAGAGATTTATCAGTTAAATCTTTCTGCGCCTCCTTGTTCTCTCTCTAACTGGCAGTCTGAACCAATGTCAAGGGGCAGCCTGGCTCATCCACTGTCTCGGCAGCTGGCACCACATATGCAGCACTACAGGGTGCCACATCTTACCGCTCATGGTACTCCTTCAGTTTATTGACATGACACAACCTTGGTGCCTTCTTCCGGTCTGGGGTCATATTTACATAACTAACATTGCCTACCCTCTTCTCTGTTACATATAGACCTGAGAAACTTGCCTGTAATATCTGTCCACGAACGAGGATCAATACTAGCACTTTGTCTCGTAGATTTTTTTTTTTTTTACATGTCCGTCTCTGGGCAAAGGCTTCATGGCCTATTTCTTGGGGGCAGTGACCTATCCCAAGGCCCAGTAGTCCTCCTACACCTCCATATGTCACCACTTCAGTGCCAACACCCACCATCCATATTGAATACATGCTAAGGCTGTCTCGTACAGGACTGGTGTATTGGTATTAGCAGGGATATTTTTACGACATGTCGGAGGGTCATCTGGTAGATCAGGAAAGTCTGCTTTTAAGAAATTCAAATCCTTAAACTGTTCCCTGCCCCTGCCGGGATTCGATTCTGGGTCCGTTAGGACTGCAGGCCGCCTCTCTACCGATTCAGCCACCACCTCCCCCTTCTTGTTGGATAACTATTTTCACCAATAGGTGGGGGAGGCGGTGGCTGAATCGGTAGAGAGGAGGCTTGCAGTCCTAATGGACCCAGGATCGAATCTCGGCTGGGGCAGGGAACAGTTTAAGGATTTGAATTTCCTAAAAGCAGACTTTCCTGATCTACCAGATGACCCGCCGACATGTCGTAAAAGTACCCCCGCAAATACCAATACACCAGTCCTGTATGAGACAGCCCTAGCATGTATTCAATATGGACGGTGGGTGTTAGCGCCGAAGTGGTGACATGTGGAGGTGTAGGAGGACTACTGGGCCTTGGGATAGGCAACTGCTCCCAAGAAATAGGCCCTGAGCCTTTGCCCAGAGTCGGACACATAAAAAAAAAAAAAAAAAAAAAAAAAAAATGTGGCCTTGGATGAGAACACCTTCTGCTACTGGAAACACTCTACTCCTAACCTGCTTGATTTTATCATACCAACTCCTTGTCTTCTTTGAGAGGACTCCAAACTTGCCTTCGCTACATCTAAAAACTTAGCCAGTCTCTCCTTGAAATCTGAGACATAGGTTAGCTAATTAACATGACTATCATCAATGAAACATTGTTCCTTTAGCAACTTTAATGAACCTCTTATTTAGTGACCGAGAATCAACTCGAATGGGTCTAGTCTTAGGAATCATTTGTCATCTCACAAAAAGGGAAGACCTTTGCCCCAAACATTTTCATGAAGAATACAGTCATTCTTCAACATTTGTTTGAGGGTGAAATGATATCTCTCCAGTGCTCCCTGGCTCTGAGTATGGTAGAAGCATTCAGAGAACTGTTTCCCATTCTTCCTCATTAACCGTAGAGTGAATTAAAGCTGCAATCTCTGGATCAAATCTCTACATCTCAGCCAATTGCAAACCTGCACTACTCGTTGCGGAGCCCTGGACAAAGAAAGCATCAGCAGGAGAAATATCATCTGGTACTTCGTTAGTATTAACATCGTCACCATCAAGGCAGAATTTTGCCAACATGGGTCTAGTTACAGCACAGGCAGGGAACAGTGTAATAATAATAATAATAATCTGGCCTTTTGTTTCTCAAAAGCGCCAGTTCTTCCTTTTGGGAATTCACTAGCGCTCGACACACATACATTATTTTTACAATTACAAGAACTGTGACATTTCTTGTATATAATACAATGTAGGACATTCTACTTGCAGTTCATTTGTACCCTCGTCACTTATGGGATTTTTTATACACAGAGAGCTGCACTCACTTATCCTCCCGCTAAGTCATTACCCAAAAGGAAAAAAAAAAACATTCACATGTAAGTGGTTCACAATGCCCACACGTACTTGGACTGAAACTAATTCTGCCTGGAACTTCACTTAAACGAGGGGGACAGACTCATAATCAGCTATTCCCTGTAATAAAACCCATTCATCAGGCTCAGCTACATCTATTTTTCCCCACAATATAAGAGAGAGAAGCACCTGTGACTAAGAGTATAGTGACTTCCTTAGTATTTTCATCATCAATTGACACTAGTCCCTTAGAAATGAAACTAGCAAAATTAAGAGTGTGTCTTGGAAGGAGCAACTTTGCTGACTGTTTGAGGGTGGATGCTCTTGGTGGAGTCTTATTACCGCCTTCATTAATTCCAGACGGCCGCAGTATCCCAGTTTCTCTAATTTCAGTACCAGTGATAGATCTGCAGGACAACAGGAGTCTGGCTGTCAACAACTGGCTGTCCCACTCTAGCTTCAGATTCATTAAACATGAGCTGAAGATGTGTCTGACTACCAATCTTATGTTTGCTCTCTTTTTTGTATTAGCAATCTGATCAAGTGTTTGTCAGAGCAACATATTTAGATCAATGTCTTCCTCTCATCTTCTAGCACTTTTCCTCTGCATGACCCTTCCTATTATACAACTAACAAAACTTGGAACTTCTTACTGGTCCTTTGGCAACAATGGTGGAAGTACATTCTCTGGGGTTACAGTTTTTGCAGTAGAGTCATCTGATTTAATCTTAACTGGTTTGCAAAAAGAGTAGTTCTGAGTCAATTTGGCCCATTCTCCTCTATCTACAAAATGCTCGAGGCTTAACATATGTAGATAATACTATAATTATCTGTCACAACAGATGCCTCAGCCAGGTTTTGCAGCCATTTTTCAACGAGATAAATGGCAACATCCTTGGCAATATCCTCAGTAAAATTCTTCAATATCATGAATTCCCTTGTCATTTTTCTTAGAGTGCAAACACTGATCAGATGTATCTATCTTGAAGTACTCTAGCATATTCCACGTGGACTTGATCTTTGTTGTATGTAAGTGGTTCTAAACTTGAACCTATAAGCCTCTGGTACAGATGCATAAGCACTAAGAATCGTATCATTTACCACTTCATAATCAGGGCACTGGCCAAATAAAAAAGCAGTATAGGCCTCCTGATTGACATCTTTCTCACAAAAGGGAGGGACTAACTTAATGTTCTTGGCAGCATCAAAAGACACAATAGCAGAGGCACCACAAGGACTCGGGGAACCACTAAACTGCCTCAGATTGTTCTCATGATCTAGTTCGAGTTGCTTCTCGCTTACTTGAATTTGTCTCAGTTCCAAATGAATCTGGGCAAATTCAGGTTGTGCAATGACACTAGCACTTAAGATACTAACATCTACATTCTGAGCAGTATCACTGTAAATAGGTGGCTAAGTTAATTAGGGTTATTAATGTTAATGGGAACTTTCACTCTTAAGACCTGAGGAAGCAGCTTAAGTTCAGGTATGTTCCAACTCGGACTGTCCAGGCTCAGTTTATAAAAATACTCTTACATCATCAAGTCGTCAGCACCCTGATCGACAATAATATAATTAGCTTCAAAGCAAAATCACTGTGCTATCCTGACAGAGGTTGCCATTTTAATTCTGTTATGGACTGTGCAGGGAAATCTGTGACTCTGAGGGTCAAATAAGAGGCAATTACTCATTGAAAAATAAACCTTATTGACCAAATCTCTACACAGTTTTATTTAAAATAAACATATGCACAGCAGGGCACTTTTAGCATAATTAAATTCACTTTCAAACCTGCTCAGACAATGCAAGCCAGCCATACCAGCTACCAGAGTACTAAATGGGAACATTTACATTACTTAGTTGATATGTACAAGTTAAAGGCTCCTATGTACAATTTAATCACAAATTCTTAACTTATAACTCGATGTCTTAGGTACTTCTTACACCAAATCACTAAACCAAGAGAGGAACTTAGAGGAGGCTGGAGCTGAAAAGAGAGGTATTGCTCTGCCTCTTCTAGCCATTCTTGATAATGGCCTGTAGTCCTACCATTTTCCTCCACTGGCCTATCTGAACAACAGTATAATATCCCATTCCAATGATCTCTTCAAGAGGGTGGTCGCGCCATGTTATTCAGCTAGGGCTGGTTACTGCATTCATTGGGGAGGTCCTCATCACTTGGGTTCGCCTATGTCTCATTTCTCTCTTTGTAATTCGATGCAGGTCGACCCTCATCATTGCTGACACGCAGTGCCCCAGACTTGGTCTCAGCTGATTCAGCACTGATAGAAACTTGAACTAGGGTTAGATGAGATAGAACGGTATCACATGGCCACTTCACATGGCGAAATCCCAGATAGTGATTGGGCAGTGGCCAGTAACAATACACCGATACAAAAACCAGTGTACTGGTTGTTGTGAAGACAAACAGAGAGGTAGGTGGATAAACAGACAGATATACAGATTACACAGATGGGTGGATGGGTCCATAGATTGATAGATACCTGGATATACGGGCAGTGGAAGTATCTGGCAACTTTATAGCATGAAGGAAAATGTGGATGTCACACATCACCAGAGTATTTTTGCTCTCTTGTGAGCCTGAAAGTAAAGAAAAACACTTTTTGCCTGCTCCTCGTGTATTTAAAGTAGTCCTTCTCCAAGGGTTCAGCAGCAAACACCGTGGCTATTTTCACTGATCATTATAGCATATCAATTTACAGGCAACTTTGCACAGGCACTGATGACATCTATTTGTTCTGTGCCCACTTCTACATAATGTTGCTGTAGCCATTGGTATTGTTATTGGTGATGGTGGTTGGGCTTGTCGGTATTGGTGGTGTCGCCTCAGGCTCAAATGAACGCGATTTCAGAGGGCTGCAAACGGAAGTTTTCCATTTCTTGAAGTCCCCTAGCCTCTTTCCTAAGGTCAGAGAGGTTTTTATTTTCAACTGCCAGACGAATTTATAAAGCTTAGGAGAGGCGTCTTGCTCTCCGTGAAGGAAAACCAGTCTCCACTGAACCTCTCAGAACGTGAGAAATCTTGACTTTTTTCTTGCAACCTCCGAAGAATTTATTCAGTTAAGGATAGGACTTTCATGTTACAATACTTAATTATTTTCTTATTATTGTGGCTGTTCTTATTATGATTATAATAATAATAATAATAATAATAATAATAAAAACAATAATAATAATAATAATAATAATAATAATAATAATAACAACAACAACAACAATAACAATAATAATAATAATAACAATAATAATGATGAGGGTGATGATAATGATGATTATAATAATAATAATAATCATCATCATCATCATCACCATCATCATCATCATAATAATAATAGTAGTAGTAGTAGTAGTAGTAGTAGTAGTAGTAGATGTAGTAGTAGTAGTAGATGTAGTAGTAGTAGTAGTAGATGTAGTAGTAATAGCAGTAGTAGATGTAGTAGTAGTAGTAATAGTAGTAGCATTAGGAGGAGAAGGAATAGTTATAATAATAAAAAAATAATAATAACAAGAACTCTGTAACTGACCAATGGACAGTCACTAGTCTCCATCTACTGCTTCTTAGTGACCTTGACCCCATTGGGGAGAATTTGATTTTTTTTTTTTTTCTATCAGCAATGGTCCATGGGAAACATAGCCTGGGTCCTTTAGATTCCTTGCACAGTCTCCAGTTCTGCTGGAATTGTTCGGAGACTCTGAGACCAGAATACTAATAATCAGTTACATATTCTCATTGTGTAGCCACAAAAAGGAAGCATTATAATGACGTTGTTCTTTAACCCCCAAATGCCAGGCTGTTTTTAACATAGTCATCACCTCACTACAGGCAATTTCTCGGAAAATGCTTGTTTTCAAAACTTAATATCTCAGAAAGTATAGCACTTAGGGAAGCAAGTTAAAGACTATATTACTTACCAACTCTCCTTTTGTCAATGAGAGTATCTCCAGGTCTGTGGGTTGTTGCGTTGATGAGTAAGGACGTGAGGTAGAGAACTAATTTTCGGCATGAGAGCAGGATGTGTTCATGCTTCTGCCCGCGGCACCGACTATGGCTTAGTTCTCAACGTGATAACTTCACCACTACTAGTAAACTACACACTGTTGCATCCAAGGCATGCCTTGTGGCACTATCACTGAGTCCTTTCCTAGTATGCGTGGCAAGTGGCTTGGCAGTAGATGATTCAATTGGCTACAGGCAGCACAGACTGAGTCAGACAAATAGGAACCTGAAGATATCATTGTACTCCTGGCAAAAGCACTGGACAGACTGACTCTTGCCTGTGTGCTGTGCAGGGACTCCCTCCCTTCCCTTTAGTGCTGAGATGAAATGGCAGCCTGTTTAACCCGCCGCATCCTGGAGACGTGAATTCACGTCCTCACATGATGTGCACTCATATCCCGGAGACGTGAATTAACGCGGCAACATTGCATGGTCCCTAATTTGCACAATTTTCAATTTTCGCGAGTGATTTTTGGTACGTGTACACAGGACACCTTCCTCTATTCCTCTACAAGATGCCAAGCAGGGACAATGCCTTAAACCACATAACCTCTCCTCCCCCCCCTGCACGCCCTTGTCTCGGCAATTCACCTGTTACCAGTGACCTGGCCAATAAAGACATTCAGGGCCAGAGTGATTCCCCAATCGATGACAATGTGGAGGACAAAGTTTACATAGCATTAGAGGAAGAAACAGTCAGAAATGATGATCAGGTAATGTGGGAAAAAAAAGGTCATGAATGGTGATGAGTTAGTGAGTGAAACAATGCTTATAATGCCTATATTACTGTTTGAAAACCAATATACTCTTGTACTACATATAAATTCGTACCAAGTAAATAAATAAATACTGTTTATGAGTGGATAAAATGGTTACCCTCCCATAGAACTCATTTTCTTTGGTGCCAGCCTGTTAGAAAACCCAGTCAGGTAAGGAGGTACTCGTACTTAGATCGAGTATTTTAAACCTCAGGTGAGCGATTTCTCTATGAATTTTCGATGTTTCTCACCAAAAGTGGATGTTTGAGCCAAAAAAAAAAAAAGTCCAAAAATGTCGGGACTGGGGCGTACCACTGCCCAGAAACGTCGGGATGGGGCGGGTTAAATGGTGGTGGGAAGACACTTCAATTTATACCCACTACCCAGCGGCCATGTAGCGCCCCAGTTCTGATGTGTATAGACTTTACCCCATGAAAAGGTGTTAAGATTTACCCCTAATTTATAAGGGGCAGGGCACATTTTAGATCAGTCTGAGCTATAAGGTAAGGTATATTTAACCCACCCCATCCCGACCACTTTTCCACCACTGACTCCCCCCAATCCCGACCATTTTTGGAAAAAAAATTTTTTGGCTCAAACCTCCGCTTTTGGTAAGAAACATCGAAAAATCATAGAGAAATCGCTCACCTGAGGTTTAAAATACTCGAAACAGGTAGTAGTACCTCCTCACCTTACTGTGTTGTCTATCAGGCTGGCTCCAAAGAAAATGAGTTATATGGGAGTGTAACCATTCCACACCACTCATAAACGTTATTTATTTATTTATTTGGTACGAATTTATATGTAGTACGAGAGAACATTGGTTTTCACACAGTAATATAGGCAATAAAAGCATTGTTTCACACATGAAACACATCCACATACCTGATCTCTTTTGGTGACATTACCTGATCATCATTTCTGACTGTTTCTTCCTCTAATGCTATGTAAAGTTTGTTCTCCACATTGTCATCGATTGGGGAATCACTCTGGCCCTGAATTTCATATCGTGGCATGACATGGCTTTACTGGCCAGGTCACTGGTAACATGTGAATTGCTGAGACAATGGTGTGCTGGAGGGGGGAGGTCATGCTGGATAAGGGATTGTCCCTCCCTGGCATCTTGTAGAGGAAGGTGTCCCGTGTATACGTACCAAAAATCACTCATGAAAATTGAAAATTGTGCAAATTAGGGACCTTGCAATTCATTCGCGTTTATGTACGTCAACTGGATTGGCAGTGACAAAACGTGTGGTCATTAATTCACGTCCACGGAACGCCACAAGTTAATATAAACAAAATCTGAAGACCCTTCGGTAACTTTTTGTGGAACATCAAAAGGGATATGCCAAAGGTGTTGAAAAAAGCGTGTGTCTGCTACTGCTTCTTACAATGACCTTGACTCCGTTTGGGAGATTTTTTTTTTTCCATCAGCAATGGCCCATGCCATGACACTTGACCTGGGCCCTTCAGATTCCTTGTGCAGTCTCTAGTTCTTCCAGAATATTCGCAAGACTATGATGCCATAATAATAATAAATAATCATGTATTCATATTTTGTAGCCAAAATAAGAAAGCTTTACTACGTGATTTTTTTTTTGGCCTATCGACCATTGAGGTAAAGCCCCTGGTCATTAAGGCCAGATATATATATGTATATACAGATACCCATATATACATACATATACAAACATATATATATATATATATATATATATATATATATATATATATATACATACATACATACATACACACACACACTTCCATGCATATATACAGACATACTTTCAATCACACGTACATATATATATATATATATATATATATATATATATATATATATATATATATATATAATGTTAATTTCATTATTTTTTGTATTTTTATTTTTATTATTTTTCTTTATTTTTATATTTTTTGACCTTACATTATAAACAAAAATGCCTAATCTAAAGAACCTGAAACTAATCACCTAACTGACAAATCACTAACCTATACTAAATCCTAAAGAGACAAATAACTAAACCTACACTAATGGTAGAAAGACCTCGACCAAGAGAACACCATCGACTGCAGATATGTAATGCCTCTCTACATTACACACCTGCACTCATCACTTGGTGACTGTCAGTCGAGGCACAACCTAATGTAGGGGACATCAATATATGAAAGAGAACCAGACAAGTCAGGAACATTTCCATATACGTCAGCTGTCGGCCCTAATTAGTAACTTCAGGAACATGGTATAATGTATTTACATAATATGTACAAAAAGTGAAGAACCTCGCCCAACAGACCACCATCGACTGCAAGTGCCCAATACCTTTCTATATTGCACACTTGCACTCATCAACTGGTGACTGTCAGTCGAGGAACGGGATTTAATGTAGGGGACATCAATATTAGAAATAGGTCAGTGGGAAGAGGAACTATTTCAAATACGTCAACTGTAACCCAAATTAATAGTACAATATATACATATTTACAGTTGATAAAAACCATAACCATACAGTAAAAAAGTCGCAGCAATCTGATCAGTCCAGTCTCTCCCAAGAGCGACATCAATTTATCAGTCATAACAATGTCCCCATCACCCAGGATGGTGGAAAGGGTGTAGGGGACGTCTACTGCACCGCAGTAATTTATAAGTGAAGCATGTTCACGAATAAATCGCTGACAGCCCAGGATGATATGACTGATAGATAACACCGCATTACAGATGTCACAGTGTGGTGGGAAGTGTCTTTCCATATATAGTTTCATGTGTGTTAGAACGGTGGCATTGAGCCGTATTCTTGCCAGTACTTTTTCTTCCAGGCGACTGGGTCGGTTGGCAGTGTCCCAGTCGCCCAAGTGCGGCTTACAAGTTGGAATATTTAGTCTGGTCCACTGACCTTGGCACAGAAGATTTATTGATTTCTTTCCGAGAGACAGACTCGACCGTAGATCACGAGGAACGTCCCAAGTCTCCTCGAGCTCTACAGCCGACTTTGCAAGCAAGTCAGCCTGCTCATTGCCGTAGATACGACAATGACCAGGCACCCAGATCAGCGTGAATGACTTGTTGCATGAATGCAACTTGTTAACGATGCGGCCCTGGATCTCGTGAGAGTCCGTAGTACAAGATGCAATTGCCTGAAGGGCTGATTTTGAATCTGAACATATGACAAATGAGTCATGCCTAGAATTGAGAGCATAGTTTATGGCTTTGTCAATAGCAAAAAGTTCGGAGGTAAACACAGATGTATGAGTCGGCAACCGATACCTAAGTGCACATTCAGTCGACCACACACTTGCACCCAGACATTCACTAGACTTGGAGCCGTCGGTGAACAATTGATGGGACCCCAAGTGACGCACGATGATGTTACGAAACAAGTGGTGGACCTCCGCCTCCGGTGCCTTGGCCTTTGGTGCTGGGAGCCATGATACATTCACTGTAAAACCGGATGGCTCCCAAGGTGCTATATTTTAAAGCACCAACTTGTCACAGTCATTGGGGTCCAACATAAGCTCCTGAGTTAGTAAGTGGAGGCGAACAGCAAGTGGCCGACACACACCCCGCATAAGGTGGTGGTATTGATGCAGGGGGGTACAAGCCACATTGCCGATATTACTTTTCCTAAATGTTCGAAGTCCATAGGACCAAGCCAGGTGGTCACAGCGAATACGGAGGGGAGGCATATTCGCCTCCACTTCCATATGAGCTACACAGGTACACCGGACGGCTCCAAGACACTTTCGCGAACATTTATTCTGTAGCACATCCAATCCTTTCAGTGTGGCATCGGATGTCGAGCCATACACCTGTGCACCATAGTCTAGCTTCGATCGAATAAGGGACTTATACACCATTAATAAAGATTTTCTGTCGGCACCCCAGGTAGTACCCGCTAGGTACTTGAGGACATTTAACGGTTTATCACAATGAGCAAGCAAAGTATTAACGTGATGTTTAAAATTCATTCTACGATCAAAATGTATTCCTAAAAACTTTATAGAATTTTGAAAAGGTGCCGCCTGATTTTCCAAAGTTAAGCACAAATTAGGTACGTTACGATTAGTGAAGACTACAGCGGCACACTTACGGATGGAAAACTTAAATCCCCACTGCAAGGCCCATAGGTGGACGGAGTCAAGGGCTGCTTGAATCCGCCCAGCCGAAAATTGTGCATTACAGGAAGAGTGCCATATTGCACTATCGTCAGTGTAGATCGAGTATTTAAGATTCCTCGGGATGGGAGCTGATGACAGAATATCATTGATCATAATACTAAATAAAGTAGGACTAAGCACACTTCCCTGTGGCACCCTGTTTTCCTGGATAAATATATCCGATGTTACGTTACGGGGCAATTTGACAGAGAAAGTCCTGTCCCCTAAGAAATTTGAAATAATAATAGGCAAATTTCCTCTTAAACCATAAGCATATAGCTTCATTAGTATACCGTGTCACCATGTCATGTCACAGTAAACCATAAGCATATAGCTTCATTAGTATACCGTGTCACCATGTCATGTCATAGGCTTTATGGATGTCTAAGAACACCCCTATCATGAATTCTTTACTGGCAAATGCCTCTGCAATACAATGCTCCAAATTCATTAAATGATCTAGTGAACTTCTGTATTTACGGAAGCCACATTGTTGATCATTTAACAAATTCTTCGACTCTAAAACAAAAAGAAGCCTATTGTTTACCATACGTTCCATGACCTTACATAGACAAGAAATCAACACAATAGGACGAAATGAAGTGGGATTCATAAGACGACCACCCTCTTTGGGTATCGGTATGACGTGCGCAAAGTGCCATGAGTTTGGGAACGTTCAAGACGCCCAAATCTCGTTGTACAGTGCTAACATCTTAATCAGGTTGTCCTGATTAAGATGCTGGATCATACCATACGTGATGGTGTCTGGTCCAGGGCTGGTGTCTTTACAGGATTTAAGGGCAAGGAGCAGTTCATCTAGCATAAACTCTTGGTTGTACGGGGAGTCTACGTCTTCTGTGGCAAAGTCTAATATCTGTAGTTCAGCTGTGCGTTTATGGTGTTGAAATCGCGGGTCGTAATTGGCTGAGCTACTTACATGAGACAAACTCCTGGTGAGGATGTTAGCAACGTCCACGGGCTCGTCATAGATGTTATTATTAACCTGAAGGGTGGTGACGGGGAAAGATGGGCCTTTATTATTTAATATTCTTATAGTGGACCAGACTTTACGTAATGGTGTTGTACGAGTCACCGTGGACACAAAGGACCGCCAGGAGTCATGTTTGGCCCTTCTTATTATTCTCCTTGTCTCACCCCGTGTCTGTTTGTATGCAATAAAATTTTTCTCAGTGGGCTGACTATCAAAAATCCTGTATCTCCTATTGCGTTTTCTTAATGCTCGTCGGCAATCCGGCGTCCACCAATGTGCTCTATGCTTCGCATGAACTGTAGAAATCTTAGGAATAGCAGCCTCGGCTGCGTGTAATATGGAAGTAGTTGTATTTTCAACCTTAACATCCTTGGTCTCCCCAGATATATCTAAATTGGCGATCCTTGAGAAGGATCCCCAATCTGCTTTCTTATAGTTAAATTTTGGAGATGGAGGGTCCGAAATGATGTCGCGTGTATAAGACAGATGGGTAAATGATCACTTCCCAAGGAGTCGTCGTAAGGGTTCCATGAGAAATCTTGATGTATACCAGGGGAGGTCAAAGATAAGTCAATGGCCGAAAAGTTACCAGTATGATCATCTACACGAGTCGCTCTACCATCGTTCAGAAGACAGAGGTTGGACTGTAGTATTAGGTTGGCTACTTGCTCCCCACGACCATCAATCCTCAAACTACCCAATTGATAGTGATGGGCATTAAAATCGCCCAAGACTAACTTATTTCCGGGAAGATGGTCAAATAGTGAATTTAAAGCATCACTATCAATGAGGCCATGTGGATTACAGTACAGAGAGCAAATAGACAGATACGTGTTATTAAATTTTACTCTGCACGCGACAGCTTCCAGAGTAGAATTTAGAATCACTTCGTTTGTGGGTGTGATTTGTGTGTGTAAATGGCAACTCCATGACCTTCATATCTTCTATACGAGTGATAGTGTTTGAACTGTGGAGGATCAGGATGATCCTACAGGCACGTCTCCTGTAAACAAACAACGTCTGGCCTGTGTAGTGAAAGCAAGATTGCTATATTTGTAACTTATTCCCGACACCTCTACAATTCCACTGTAATATAGTGAATGCGACAGTTTAAGATTTTCGTTGGGGGCCAGTGTGCTTCGTCTTTTTTTGTCACCCACCAGCAGGCAAGCGACTACCGGAGGACCTATCCCGGTGCTTGTTGATAGAAACCTCCATATTTTCATCAATAACTAGGTTCCCAGCCTCCCCCAAGGAAGAGCTAACCTTTCCCTCCCTCACTGGAGTAGGAACCGCAAGGACATGAGGACGTGACTGTTTTGTGAGGGTGGTCATGTTATTCTTAGTAGGCTTGCCCAGACTTCTCTTTAGGCCGTACTGATGGAGAGGCAGCAGCAGCCTGAGAATAAGTTGAAGCTTTAGGGATGTCAGTGAGAGTTGGAGCGGACAGGAGGTTGAGATGGAGATGTACTGTGAGTGGCAGGAGAGAGAAGGACAAGGTCAGTCTGCGTCTCGACAGAGCACATCACAGGACGGGACATTACCGCCGAAGCATAGGACCTATTCAGCGTAGGAGTTGCATGCAACTCCTTCACCTTTTTCCTAGCTTTGTAGAAGGAAATACCTTCAGTTGCCTTCACTGTGCAGACCTCCTTCTCCTCCTTCCACTTGGGACAATCCCTAGAGGAAGTGGAGTGAGTACCCTTGCAGTGAAAGCAACGTACTGTCTCTGATGTGCAACTCTCCGCATCATGACCCTGGCTTGCACACTTGCCACACACTGGCTGGGAAGCCCTACAAGTCTTTGTACCATGCCCATACAGCTGGCATTTCAAGCAACGCAAAGGGTTAGGGATGCTCGGCCGAACGTGAATGATTTCGTAACCAACTTTGACATCACTAGGAAGAGAAGATTTGGCAAACGTCAAGATAATAGTTGCTGTCTTCGTCCTTATGCCTTCCGAGTATCGAGTAATGAATTTTGCCTCAATTACATCTTGCTGCGCCAATTCACTTACGATCTCGTCCTTGCTCACCACCATGAGATCCCTGCAAGTGACAACACCCTTGCAGGAGTTCATGGAGACTGGGATTTTGGCTTCGACATCGTAACAATGGAATTTGCGCAGTTTCAACAAATCCTTTACCTGTGCCGAGTTTACAGTTTTAACCAGGAGATCTCCATTAGCAAGTTTTTTAACTTGTTCGACTTCTCCCGCACAGTGGTCAATCACCTTCTTGATAAGGAAGGGATTGAGACTGGACAGGGGAGTGGAACCTAACGCATGAATGGTGACGTATGTCGCATTTGCTACAGGGATGTCAAGTGGGGCTCGAGTCTGGCGTCCATCAGTCTGGGGGTGGTCAGTCCCATCATGCCTACTTTCGCCAGGACCACCTCCCCCCCTGAAGGGGGGAGAGGCAGCAGGGGCGTCCGTCACAGTGACCACTCCCCCCGTGAGGGGGAAGTGGGAAGAAAGAGAAAAACGACCAAGGGGCAAAGTACCTGGGGAAGACCCACCTAGGCTGAGATGACCCTCTCAAACCACTCTCGGGAGGACGCGCCTATGTGTGACTCACACCCCAGAGCAATCAGTGGGGGGTACACTCCAGAGGTGAGTAAGCAAAGGCAATCTCAGGAAACAGATATAGACACTTATTATATCTATTAGGGCCAGGGAGGAAAATGAGATCTAGCTAACCTAACTTTTATTACCCTATTTACAAAACTATTGCCAGTGAGGCAGCCCTAGATCACTAGAGGAGAGAACAATGAATACACGACTGCACGCTCCACGACGATCCATCAAAGTCCCTACTACGTGATGTGATAAGGTATGCATAATATAAACAAAATCTGAAAACCCAAAGGCAACTTCTTGTGTAACATCAACAAAGGAGACAAGTGTGTTGAAGAATGCATGCATCTGCTATTGTTTCTTACAATGACCTTGACACCATTGGGAAGATATGGATTTTTTTTCTATCAGCAATGGCCAATGCCAGGACACATTACTTGGGCCTTTCAGATTCCTTGCACAGTCTCCAGTTCTCCTGGAATCGTTTTGAGACTCTGAGGCGAGAATAATATTAAATAGAACTCTATAACTGTCTGACGGACAATCACTAGTCTCCATCTACTGTTTCTTACTGATGTTGACCCCAGTGGGGAGATTTGGATTTTTTTTTAATTTTTTATAATAACCAATGCTTTATTCCAGGACACATAACCTGGGCCCCTCAGATTCCTTGCTCAGTCTCCTGTTCTCTTGGAATCAGCGGGAGTCTCTGAGGCTGGAGTAATATTAAGTAGTTATTAATTCTTATTGTGTCGCCACAATAAAGTTAAAGTCTGAAATATACTAAGAAGATCTGAAAGGCCCTAAAGGAACTTCTTGTGTAACATCAAAAAGGGATCTGACAAAGGTGTCGAAGAACTCGTGTCTGCTACTGTTTCTTACAATGAACTTTACCCCATTTTAGGATTTTTTTTTTTCTATCAGCAATGACTCACTCCAGAACATATAACCAATTCTCTTCAGATTCGTTGCATAGTCTCTGGTGTTCCTGGAATTGTTCCAAGACCCTGAGGCGAAAATAAAATTAACAACAGCGAAAACAGCAGTAACCACCTACTTACTAGGTGGACACTAATTAGAACCCTGTAATTGTCCTTCAGACAGTCATTAGTGTCCACCACCTGTTTCTTAGTTATTTTGATCCCGCTGGGGAGATTTGATTTTTTTTTTCTATCAGCAATGGTGCATGGCAGGGCACATAACCTGGCCCCTTCAGATTCCTTGCTCAGTCTTTGGTTCTACTGGAATCATTGGGAGACTCTGAGGGCTGAATAATAATAATAAATAATTACGTATCTTATTATGTAACCACAATAGGGAAGCTTTGGCTTGTGGTAAGGTATGTGTAATTTAAACAATGGGCAATTGCTGATAGAGAAGAAATTTCAAATCCGTTATGAGCAGTGGCAGAAACAGTCATATCAGTATTATGAGTGAGTGAGATTAGGTGGTCATGTCTACTGAAGATTTCAATGGGACATGATCAAGTAATCTGGAATTGAATCATGTCAGACCAATTCCTAAGAGTTTAAGTCGTTTTATCTAAAAGATTCCAAATCTCCCCAATCGGGTCAAGTTCAGTGTAAGAAACATTAGGTGGAGACCATTGACTGTCCACAGGACAGTTACAGTTCTAGTGGTTATTTCAACCTCAGGGTGTTTGCAACGATTCCTGGAGAATCAGAGACCATGCAAGGTATCTAAAGGGCCCAAGTTATGTGTCCTGGCATGGGCCATTGCTGATAGAAAAAATCCAAATCTCCCCAGTGGGGTCAAGGTCATTGTAAGAAACAGTAGCAGGAGACTATACCGGTAGCGTTGGCCAGTGTCTCTTGTGCCCCGCCCCTTACTGATGCCTCGCCCTCTTCCAGCTCTACTCATTGTTGATTAGCTGAGATCATTCTTCTTCTTACTGATAGAATAATGAGTCTTACCACGAAATAGAATCGTATTATTTACTTTTACTTTGAATTCATTTCTTTATGACAAAGGAAGCACTGAAATTTGCTAACTGAATCAAAATCAGTTTGAAGAGAACCAACTTCCCTCCTCCCGCGACTGCAGTTGAATTTTGGCGCCAAGAAAGTTTGGAGTTTGGCAATAACACATCACAGCTGTGCCGCTATTACTATTAAACATATTAACTCATCTATCTGTCATGTCTGATAAGTTACCACAGTATCATTACCATATTGTAATTTTCCCTATTTATTTCCTTCATTAATTTCCTTAATATTAGAGGGATCGAATATAGAAGTAGGACAAGTGCTCGTGGGCCCTTCGGGACCCTCGCACTTGCTCCTGCAGAGGGGTCTCTCGTTTATGTACTGTTCTAGTGTAACGTTGTCACTTGGATTTGTTGCAGCTAACCATTTGATCGTATTATTTGCAGCTTCGAGAATGGAACCCAAGTTGTCCGAATGCAAGTCCGAAATACTTTAGTTGTACCTGTGAACAAAAAAATCTATGGAGATCCTATGCCGGGCGCCAGGAGTGGTGTTTTTTTTTGGTCAAAATGTGATAGCTCATTTTATATAGTAAAAGTTTTTCAAATGTGCTGGGACCAAGTTTTTTCATATAAGAGAATTTCTTGCGATTTCTGTGCCAATCTTGGTGCGATTTGAATGCGTAGTTTTGGCTGCCCAAAATACACACACACACGCACACGGCTACTGCTATAGTATATTAGAAAACGAAATGTCATTGGCTTCGCATCGAAATGAGAGATTTCATTCTATACATGTGAAGTCAATGAAATCTTATAGAGGGAAAAGAGTTTTGTGCATGTGTGTGTGGATACCTAATATAAGGAAAAATGTCAAAACACTAAGTTCTTTGTAGAATGTGTACCTTTTTATTTTCATAGAGGGAACCTTCGTTTCTTTACAAATCTTTCAGGCCGATGACGTTCTTTTGTACTTTTCTTCCAACATCCTTTACTACAAAACAATTCCTAGTTAAATAGAAAAGAAATCATTGCAGTTAAGGGGTTAAGTAAGAGTTTTGTTGCTTGGATTAGCGAGAGCACCTGATATGTTTACCCAACATTGGCACGGCAAGACTGGCTCAGAACTCCTACTCGGGGCGATGGGTGAGTGGGGGGGGCCAAGGGGGCGGGGCACAAGAGAATCAGGCAAATGCTAACAGTATAGTGACTGATCGTAGGACAGTTGACGAAACTTGGCGGACAGATTCTTTAGAGTTTATTTTGTTATATCATTAGTCCCCACTCACTACATAGGTGGAGACTCTTGTTTTCGCTGGCATTTCTATTATTATTCTGGTCTTGGAGAGTCACAACATTTCCATGAGAACCGGAGACTTTGCAAGGAATCCGAATTGCCCAGGTTATGTTTCCTGGCATGGACCATTGGTGACAGTGAAAAATCAAATCTCCCCAGTGGGGTAAAGGTCACTGTACGAAACAGTACGTGGAGACTAGTGACTTTCCGCAGGATAATTACAGAGTTGTAGTTATTATTATTGTTATTATTATTATTATTATTATTATTATTATTATTATTATTATTATCATCATCATCATCATCATCATCATCATCATTACCTAAAGGATATAGTAAAGTAGGACAGAGAAATAAGGAAAAAACATAAACTAGAATTACATCATATCATTTCCAGTGATATGGATATTATAGTCGTTTATACATCTGTCAAGTAATCACACCCCTTACCCAGACTCACAAACAAAAGCGGCTACACGTTGTTTCCTTTTCCCCTAATTCATTATTGGTTTGCTTTACATACAGTTGTCGGACAGTTCCATCCCCTTGACTACCAAGTTATAAAAAAGAAAAAAAAGTGCCAACCCGTGCAACATGCATGTACACATACATATGTAAATCATCCAATTCGATTCCTTATCAATTCCTTAGCTTCCTCAGTTCCATACCGCGATTCTCAGACACATTTCACTTATATTCATTTTTCTTCTTGCCCTTCCACTTGTTTTTCCACCTTGAAACTCAATCATATGCTGTTTTATTCCCTTCATATCGATTTACATTTCTCTGTTTGGCCATTCCTCCTAAGCAAATACTCTTTTGTCATGTTACGGTATATATAGACTTTCTTAATTAACGTGATTCTTGAATCTTTGTACTGTTGGTCATATCTGGTCTACGCATCCCCTGTATTACTTACCAGATATACTTCTTTTTTCGTTCTAAGTTTTGCTCACATTTCACCCTAAATTCTCAAAGCAGCATTTTAATGTTGGCATTAACACACCATCAGACACGTTTGTTACTGCCTCTTGGCATTGCTTTCTGATTTGTACCAAAGGTTTCATAGCACTGGCTACTCTTTCTTTCTTGAACTACACATTTACACTCATATTCCTTCACTAGTACACCAGTTTCAAGCTCTTCTACAGTTTAAGAACCTCTTCATTCCCCACCATATCACATACGTTCATTTACTTTTCGTCACCCTACTCTTATCTTCATTCGATTTCTAATTACGCCCATCATAAACAACGTTGTGAGTGAGGGCACTAAAAACAATGGCGATACGAAGCCGATCTATATAAATCTATATAGTAGATATGTCTATCTATTTATATATATATATATATATATAAATATATATATATATATATATATATATATATATATATATATATATATATTTATAGATCAGTGAGTACCTCAATTGCACTCCCGTATATCAACTGCAATGAGACAGTAGAAGAGGTATTCGAAACGCTATATGCTACTCGCTGTTAATAGTCGTGTTCATGCAAGACGTATATCGAAAGGCAGTGTATTTTTGTTAGAGTTGCCAACTTGTTTTATTCACTGCTAATCTGTGGTAAATTAGGAAATGAAATGCAAATTGGTGTTAACTTTCACTTTGCTAATGGACATGGGAGTTCGTATCATTTATAATATTTCTTCATTCGGGGTGTTGCAGTGCATTTCCAGCTATTATTATTATTAGAAATTGCAATTTATAATTAGCAACTTCTTACCTGACGTTTACTGTATATTCAACCCGATAAACTTACCTCGGTAATGAAGAAACTAGTTTCATATTAGTGTCAATGTATTGTCTGTATATGAAATTATTATGCAACAAGAAAGTATACAAAGACTGCATACCTCTTCCAACGTCAATGAAATTAATGATTACCACCACCAACAAAGATGGAGGAAGTTAAGTGTTCAATAACTATTTAAAGATGAAAGATGTGTAACTTAATCATTCGTAATTTCCAACACATAAGCAAATAATGTAAACATGAGCTACGGCCATTTTAAATGTGATAAATTGTTAACAGAATTAACTGTGAAGGAGTATCCCCGAACTAACACTTTCAGTATAGCCTTGCTATGGTTACGATTTTCAGAAGAAGTGGCGTAGGGTGACCTCTCATATAGTAAGGATTACGACCTGGGGAAAGGTAGAAGGATTAGCTGACTAATCTCATAAGAAGTTAAAAATGGTTGGGAAAACCGGACCAGTGGGTGCTCCTATCATCCACTCACCCACTGTAGTGATACTCTATTCCAGCCAACCCATACGTGTTCCCTACGTGTAAATAAGTGGATTGGCGAAGCGTAAGTGCCCCTCCTTGGCAAATCAATTGCTCTATCTATCTATTGCCAGACGCTTTAATCTCGTAATGGGTGACCACAAACAAATCGCCTCCGTGTCGCCCTGTCCCTCGCCATTTCACTGCCCTCCCCCCAGCTCACGTCCCTCTCTCTCATATACCTCTCCACTCCATTTCTTCATCTCATCCTTGACGTCCCCCTCCCTCTCCCCTCCCTCCTCAGAAACGCTCACATACACTCTCCTCTTTAGTCTCTCGCTCTCCAGCCTCTCCACATAGCCAAACCACCTCACTGCATTTCTCTTAACGCTTCCTATCACATCCACATTCACGCCACAATGCTCCTTCACTTTCTCATTTGTCAGTCTGTCTCTCCATGTAACTCTACATGCCCCTCCCATGTAACTCTTTTCACTGCTCTCACTCTTGATTTGTGTCCTTCCAACAAGGTTCAAGCTTCACTTTCATACGTTAGAGTTGGTAACACTGTACTATCATGCAGTGACTTTTTTTTTCTTCCATGCATTCTTCTCTTTTTCTTATCACTACTTTCAAAGAACAGCAACCTTTCTTCCTTGTTGCACCCTTTCAAGCACTTCATCCTCCATACTTTCATCGTTACTCATCACACTAACCAAATACTTACATGCACACACATTTTTTATTTCATCATCCAGCCTTACTGTCCATTCAGTGACTTCAGTACTCTCAAAGACCATAACTTTTCATTACAGTCAACTTTAGAATCCGTTTTTTACACATTCTCCCAGACTCATTCACCAAGCCTTGCAGTTCCCCTTTGTCATCACTTAACGATACAGTATCATTTGCAAACACCAATAGCCTACAGGAAATATCCAAATGCTGCCCTTTCATATTAGGGCCACTCTAGCACCCATTTCTTTACCTTATATCTTTTATAACCTCACCCATACATAGACTGAACAACCATGAAGACATGACACGTTATTGTTTCAATCCTGCATTCAGATAGAAAAATTCACTCAGTTCACTATCCACACGCAATGCAGCCTTAGCACCCTCATAAGTACTGTTCACAGCATTCAACAACTTCCCATTTATTCAATATATTATTAATATTTTTGCACATTCCTTGTCTATACACACTGTCATGTGCTTTATCCAAATTTATGAAGGCTGCATACAACTTAATTCCTTTCTCTAGAAATTTTTCCACTAAAGACCTAAGGATAAATATCGAATCTTCACAACCTCTTTCCTTCCTAAAACCTCCATGTTCTTCTCCAAGTTATTCTTCTGTTATTTCCCCAACTCTATCATTAAGTATCCTACCATATACACTGCCTATTACTCTAAGAAGACAAATGCCCACACGATTACCACACACCTCTTTTTCCTCTTTTGCTTGCACAAGGGAATAATTATACCCGACTTGCAATCCAACGGGATTCTACCTTCCTCCTAGGCCAATCTGCACATCTTCCATTTCCATTCTACCACAGTATCTCCCTAATGCTTCATAATTTCACCACACACTCTATCAATTTCTGGGGCTTTCCCCATTTTGACTTTATTCATTGGTTCCACTACTTCCTTCTTACTGATCTCTTTCTCCCTTCTTTCACCCTACTTCTCCCAGCCATTCCTCAGCCACTTATACTGGTATTAATTTCATTCTGTATGCCAAACAGTTCGTTAAAGTTTTCTCTCCATCTGCTCACTTTTTCTCTCTTCTCCAGTGTCAATATACCATTTTTATCTTTCATCTCCATACTAACTTCTTTATCACCCTGTCTAACTGTCTTTATCTACTTCCAGAACATTTTCTTACATTCCCTCTGATTTACACTCAAATTCCTTCCTCATTCCTCATCCACTCTCTTCTTATTCTCTTACTAATCTTTTCACCTCTCTCTTCCTCTATACATTTAACTATTTCTTGTCTCACAACTTCTTCCATGCCTCTGCTTCCCATCCACTCATTATATGCTTTCTTCTATTCCACCACAGTTGGTCTAATCTCTCCATTCCACCATGCTGTTCCTTGCACCCCTTTTCGTCTTCTCTTCACCCCACACACCACCTAACATGCTGCACAAATTTCTTCCGTGAATATCTTGCACACACCAAACTACATGCACAGTACACACTACACTTCCTATTCAAAATTTACCAACATGGCGTCGTCTTATCAAGCCTCGGAGTCCCCAGGGGGGGGGACCATAAATGCCCCCACCATCTGCCCGTCTCCCGGTGACGACTCAAGGTGCCTGGAAACACGGTCTGACTCTCTTCTTCTTCATTTCTGCAACATTCGCGGCCTTTCCTCTAACTTTCGCTCTGTTGAGCACCACCTCTCCTCCTCTAAACCTCACCTTCTTTTTCTAACGGAGACTCAGCTGTCTGAGGCAACTGACAGCAAACCTTTTTCTGTATCCTCCTACTTTCTCTATACTCATTTCAAAGCCAAAGGTGGCTGTTGTGTATATATACGCAACGACTTATCTTGCTCTCGTGTTCCTGAACTTGATTCTTCTGAATTCTCCACACTCTGGCTTCGGCTTTCCTGTCATTCTCTGACTAAATATATCTGTGCTGTTTACTTATCCCCTAATTCTACTGACTATCAAAAATTCTTCGACTATCTTACTTCTACGATGGAACACATTCTATCCATTTCTCCTTTCTCTGAAATCTCCATTCTTGGAGATTTCAATGTTCCTACCACCTTTGGCTCTCCTCTCCTTTCACGGATCCACCTGGTGAACAAGCCTACATCTTTTCTATCCTTAATGACCTAGAGCAGCTTGTACAGCACCCTACCCGTATCCCTGACCGCCTTGGAGAGAGCTCCAACATACTTGACCTCTTCCTCACAACTAATCCTTCTGCTTACTCTGTTAATCTTTTCTCTCCGTTGGGCTCCTCCGATCACAACCTTATTACCTTAACCTGTCCTATCACTCCGGTACGGCCTGTGGACCCTCCAGTGAAACGTCGTCTGTGGCATTTTGGAGCCGCGGACTGGGAGGCCCTCAGGCAGTACTTCTTTGATTTTCCCTGGAATGATTATTGCTTCCATGGCCGTGAGACATCTGAGTGTGCCTTGCGCATTACGGAGGTTATTCTCTCGGGCATGGAAGCATACATTCCTTTCTCATATCCTTTGACTAATGCAAGAAAGCCTTGGTTTAATCACGCTTGTTCTAATGCTGTCCGCAACAAGGAGAGGGCCTACAAAAGGTACTGGAGCCAACCCACCCCTGAATCACACCATCTTTACGTTTCTGCCCGGAATCGTGCTAAGTCTGTTCTTCGCTCTACTAAAAATAATTTCATCCATACTAAATGCTCTCAACTCTCCGACTCGAATTCTTCCCGCTCCTTCTGGCATCTTGCCAAAAATCTTTCTAACAACTTTACCTCATCATCCTTCCCTCCTCTTTTCTACTCTGATGGTTCTGTAGCTATTTCTTCTACTGATAAAGCAGATCTCTTCGCACAGACTTTCTCCTTCAATTCCACCTTAAACGATTCCGGTGCTGTTCCTAAATCCCTCCCCCGTCTCTGACTTCCTTATGGCTGACATTAAAATGTCTTCAGTTGATGTACTTTCTGCCATCACTGGCCTCAGTACTAACAAGGCATATGGGCCTGATGGGGTCCCTCCTGTTGTTCTCAAGAACTGTGCTTCTGTGCTTACACCCTGCCTAGGCAAACTCTTTCGCCTTTGTCTGTCAACTTGTACCTTTCCTTCTTGCTGGAAGTTTGCTCTCATTCAGCCAGTCCCAAAGAAGGGTGACCACTCCAAACCCTCCAACTATCGTCCAATTGCTTTAACGTCCTGTATTTCAAAAGTTTTCGAGTCAATTCTTAATAGAAAAATTTTAAGGCATCTTTCCTATCACAACCTTCTTTCCGATCGTCAGTATGGGTTCCGTCAGGGACGCTCCACTGGCGATCTTCTCACCTACCTTTCAGACTCCTGGTCATCCTCCTTTCGGGACTTTGGCGAAAGCTTTGCCATTGCACTTGACATCTCAAAGGCTTTCGATCGAGTCTGGCATAAATCTTTAATTTCCAAACTGCCCTCCTACGGTTTCTATCCTTCTATCTGTGCCTTCATCGCTAGCTTCCTTTCTGGTCGTTCTATAGCCGCTGTTGTAGACGGCCATCGTTCTTCTCCTAGATCTATCAACAGTGGTGTTCCTCAGGGCTCTGTCCTATCACCAACTCTCTTCCTTTTATTCATCAATGATCTTCTAAGCTGTACATCTAACCCTATCCACTCATACGCTGACGACTCCACCCTTCACCTTTCCATTCAGTTCCCGCAACGCCCATCCCAACAGTTACTTCAAGAAGCAAGGGATGAGGCTGTGGCACACCTAATGTCTGATTTGGCTCGTATCTCTGACTGGGGTAAAAATAATATGGTTGTCTTTAATGCATCTAAGACTCAGTTCTTACACCTATCAACCCGACAAAATCTTCCACAGGTATACCCACTAATGTTTAATAATATTCAGCTTAATCCTGCATCATCCTTGAACATGCTTGGGGTTTCATTTACTCGGGACTTATCTTGGAAATATCATATTACATCTCTTGTAAAATCTGCTTCCAAGAGATTGGGTGTGCTAAGCCGACTCCGCACTTTCTTCACCTCTGCACAATTGTTGACTCTATACAGAGGTTTTATCCGCCCCTGTGTGGAGTACAACTCTCATGTGTGGGGAGGCTCCCCACATACAGCTCTTCTCAATAGGGTGGAGGCAAAGGCTTTTCGTCTCATTAACTCTCCTCCTCTTACTGACTCCCTTCAACCTCTGTCTCTTCGCCGCACTGTTGCATCTTTATCTCTTTTCTATCGCTACTTTAATGGTCACTGCTCCTCTGAACTCTCTGCTTGCATTCCTCCACCTCCACGACAGACGCGTAGCACCCGTCTGGCAAACTCTCATCCTTTTTCTGTCCAACTCTCTAATGCAAGAGTTAACCGTTACTCCCAGTCTTTCATTTATGCAACAGGTCAGCTCTAGAACTGTCTCCCTCTGTCTGTATTTCCTGCTGCCTATGATCTCCAGTCTTTCAAACGCAGTGTGTCCAGGCATCTCAAAATGATCGGATCTTAAATTTGGCTCTATATTGTATTTTGTTTTTCTCTTGGAGGGAACTGTTACTGCGGGCTCATGGCCTTTGGTTCCTTCTTCCTCGCATAAAAAAAAAAAAAAAAAAAAAAAACTCTCCTACCTGCTCCAAATCGTATTTATCCAATCGCTTCTCCATTTCTCTCCTATATTCTGCATCCTCTTGCAACTTTCTACCCTCCTTGTATGGAAATAATTGGAGAAGAACAGGGAGGTTTTAGGAAGGGAAGAGGTTGTGTAGATCAAAAATTCACTCTTAGGTCTTTAATGGAAAAGTTTGTAGAGAAGGGAAATATGTTGTTATGCGGCCTTCATGGATTTGGAGAAAGATTATGGCAGACTGGATAGACAAAGAACGTGGAAAATGTGAAGAATATAATTGGAAAATGGGAAGCTGTTGAATGCCGTGAAGTGTATACATGAGGGTGCTAAGGCTGCAGTGCGTGTGGATGGTGAACTGAATGAATTTTCTGTCTGAATGTTGGATTGAAACAGGAATGTGTCACGGCTCTAAGGCTGTTCAGTCTGTATATGGATAGGGTTATAAAAGAGATGCAAGGCAGGACAGTGGATACTGGAGCAGCTCTAACGTAGAGGGGAGAGTTTGGAAACTTACTGTTCTGTTGTTTGCAGATGATTTACTGTTAAGTGAAGATGAAAGGGAACTGCAAGGCTTGATGAATGAGTTTGGGAGAGTGTAAAAGAAATGGAATCTAGAGGAGAATGTAGAGAAGAGTAAAGTTATGGTCTTCGAGAGAAATGAAGTCACTGAATGCACAGTGAGGTTGGATGGTAAGGAAATGTCGAATGTGAGTGCATTTAAGTACTTGGAGTTATATGGAGAGACAGACTGACAAATTAATGAGGAAGTGAAGGAGCATTGTGGTATGGATGTGGATGTGATAGAAAGTGTTAAGATAAACACACTGAGGTAGTTTGCCCATGTGGAGAAGATGGAGAGCGAGAAACTAACGAGGAGAGTGTATGCGAGTGAGGTGAAGTGGGGGTAGAACAAGGGGGAAGCCGAGGATGAGATGGAGGGATGGAGTAGAGACATGTATGAGAGAAGGGTGTGTGAGTTGTGGGGAAGAGCAGTGAAATGGCGAGGGACATGGCGACATGGAGGCGATTTGTTTGTGGTCATCCCTTTCGGGATTAAGGCGTCTGGCAATAGATAGATAGAAAACCTCTGCTATCGTGATGTTATTCAAGAGGTCAACATAAAATCTTCACTTGCTCTATGCTCCTCCTCGCTGCAAAAACACTGTCATTTCTTTATGTCACAACGTCTGAAGATGTTATATATGAAAGTACCGTCTCTATTTTTATTTCTCCTGTGGTAAATTTGTATACATTTTTTCACTCCTCGCCATATTTCAGGCGTGAATGGACTGACCTTGCTGGTGAGTCTCTTGAGTGTGTGGAAGAGTTTTGTTATTTGAGAGACATGTTATGGACTGGTGGGGCTGGAGCTAATTCTGAGACTAGAGTGAGGAGTGGTTAGAAGTTCAGGGAGTTGTTGCCTGTCCTGACATTGACAGGGCTCTCCCTCCATGCTAAGAGATCTTTGTATGCGGCATGTGTCAGGAGTGTAATGCAGTATGGTAGTGAGTCATGGGCAGTAAAGGAAGAGTATACTCAGGCTCAGACATACAGAAATGGTAATGATTAAGTGGAAGTGCAGTGCGTCCCTGAGTGCAGGCTGGGGAAGGTGGAGGCTAGGTTTACGACGAAGGAGTTGAGAGGTCGAATGGGACTGGAGTGTATTGGTGTTGTGATGAGGAGAGATAGACTGAGTTGGTTTGGGCATGTTGAGAGGATGAGGGATGATAACTGGATGCAGAAAGTGAGAAGTGTTAATGTTAGTGGTAGGGTTGCGAGAGGTAGACTAAAAAAGACGAGGGACAAGGTCATTGAGTGTGACCTCAGGGATAAGGGACAGAATAGGGAAGCTGCCAGATTTTGAGCAGCATGGACAGCCGCCGTCAGGTGACTAAGGCCGACGTATGCAAACATGGCGGAGCCTTCAAAAACTAAACAAAACGAAAGTGAAGTTTCTGTACACACACGCACACACACACACACAGATATATATATATATATATATATATATATATATATATATATATATATATATATATATATATATACCTAAGTATAGTAAGATCCATCTGTAAAGCAGTAATGTTGAGAGCAGTATACAAGCCTCACGAACCGACATTTATCCCAGCGCTATATTTTGCCAAAGCATAGTTCAGAATGTTTAAATCAGTTATAGAGAGTTATTCGCAGTTTTAATCGGAAATAGTTGTTTTAGTTGGTATTTGGAGTTTTCACTGGGCGTCAGTCTGTGATACAACCGGTGGCCGGTGGCTCAACCCGGTGTCCTGACTGTAGGAGAGGGGTTTCATCAATTTCACACCACTATTTCAATGGATGGCTGTTGTTTTAACCCGGTTTCAGAGTTTAATTCCGGATGATTGTACTGTGCAATGTTCGATCGCTATTCTGAGAGGCATTCAGGGCTAAAATCCTTGTCCAAATGAAGCTTCCATCAATGATTATGCTTTTAATGAAAACTTTGATTCTATGAATCGAGCCTTAGCAGGTGATTATAGGCTGGTTGCTACTCAGTACTTTAGTATTCCACATAATTATATCGAATGCCACCTTAACCATAGTGAGACGTCACACTATTTTATACAGAAATCTGCCTCCCCCCCCCCTGGAAAATTGACAACAAACTCAGCTTTCTTTACGGGAAAAAAAAAAAAAAAAGACTACCAGGTCATTTTTCTAGCATGGATAAATTCCCCTCTGAAAAACTAAACCGTTATGTAATTATGTCAAACCGAAGATAAGTTCTGAGACAGGCTGGTCGGTGGGAAACCGGATCTTACACAAGAAGAGAAACACCAAAGCAGCAACGAACAGCATCTTTATTTGTAGTACGAACGTTTCGGCACAGAGACTTTGCCATTATCAAGGTTTACTGAAAGTTAAGAAAAGTGTGTAACACTAAATAAATAACATATTATAAAAAATTATTAAAACACTGCAAATTTATGCTATGTACAATGGGCTTGGGAAGAGGGAAGAGTTCCAGAGGACTGGAAATCAGGTATAATTGTTCCTTTATACAAAGGAAAAGGAGAGAGAGAAGTATGTGGTAACCATAGGGGTATTTGCCTATTTAGTGTGACTGGTAAAATATATGGTAGAATACTCATTGATAGGGTTAGGCATATGACAGAGGAGCTAGTTGGAGAAGAACAAGGGGGATTCAGGAAGGGAAAAGGGTGTGTAGATCAGATATTTGTTCTAAGATGATTAGTGGAGAAGTATCTAGAGAAGGGAAGGAAATTGTATGCTGCCTTCATGGACTTGGAGAAAGCTACAGAATAGATAGGCAAGGTATGTGGAAGGTATTAAGAATATATGGAGTGGAGGGGAAATTGTTGAGTGCTGTGAAGAGTATGTACGAGGGAGCTAGGGTTACGGTGCGAGTGGATGGTGAGCTGAGTTCTTTGATCTCAATGTGGGACTGAAACAGGGTTGTGTGATGTCTCCATGGCTGTTTAATATATACATGGATGGGGTTGTAAAGGAGGTGCAGGGTAGGGCAGTGGATGTGGGGGTGGCTCTAATGAATGAGGGTGAGATTTGGAAGCTTCCGGTGTTGCTGTTTGCTGATGATACAGTACTTTAGAGTGAAGATGAATGGGAGTTGCAAGGTTTGGTGAATGAATTTGGGACAGTGTGTAGGAGGAGGAATCTGAAAGTTAATGTAAACAAAAGTAAAATTATGGTGTTTGAGAGGAATGAAGTCACAGAGTGTGCAGTGAGGTTGGATGGTGAGGATATGGAGAATGTGAGTGCATTCAAGTACTTGGGTAGTGTGATGAGTAAGGATGGAACTCTGGGGGATGAAGTGCGTGAAAGGGTACAGCAGGGAAGGAAGGTCGTTGGTACACTGAAAGCAGTGATGAGAAATAGGGAGGTGAGTATGGAAGTTAAGAAGTCACTGCATGATAGTATTGTGATCCCTACCCTGACGTATGGAGGCGAGGCATGGACCTTGCAAGAGGGGAACAAGTCAAGAGTGAGAGCAGTGGAAATGAGTTACTTGAGAGGAGCATGTGGAGTGACGTGGAGGGACAGGTTGACGAATGAAGAAGTGAAGGAACGATGTGGGGTGGATGTGGATGTGGTTGAGAAGATTAGGAGAAATACACTGAGGTGGTTTGGACATGTGAAGAGAATGGAGAATGAAAGACTGACTAAGAGGGTGTATGTAGGTGAGGTGGAGGGAGGGAGAGGGAGAGGTAGACCGAGGATGAGGTGGAGGGATGGAGTTGAGAGGTATATGAGGGAGGGGGGGGTGAGTTGGGAGGAGGGTAGTCAAATGGTGGGTGACAGAGCGACTTGGAGGCGTTTTGTCTGCGGCCACCCTTTGCGGGATTAGGGCGTCGGGCTATAGATAGATAGATAGATAGACAATGGGCAGGCTGATGTATTAGTATTTAATCTGGGGGCATATTTCTTGACGTAAAGTGACTAAAATCCTAATGTCGGCACTGCAACAAGAATCTAAGATAGTAAAATGATCTTTTTTCGGAGGCACATCACACTCTAACAAGTGCTCCCTTACTGCAGAGTGAGGAGGGACTAGCAGAGGGCGACCGGTCCTGCTCGACTGGCCCAAGTGTTCATCTGTCCTGATTTTATAGGCTCGCACTGTGCTGCCTATATACCCCGTCTGGCAACTGGGGCAGGTGAACTTATAAATGACAGATGACCTTAGGTCTGTCGGCAGGCGGTCCTTGAATTAAAAAAATGAACCTATTCTAAAATTATTGACAAATACAAATTTAAAGTCGAACTGAGGGTAGAAAGAACTTATTACATAGGCGATGTTTTACCACCTACAAATACTCAGTTTCCAATTCCTATGAATTTAAGCAGTCTCTTTCGCAATTTGTTTTTAATAACAATTACTTCATGGTGAGCTATGATATCAAATCCCTGTTTACAAATGTTCCACTAAATGAAATCATTAATGTTTGTATAGATGTAGCATTCCAGGGCCTACAGTTATTTGCTGGCATGGCAAAATATGTGTTTAAGAATTTGCTGACATTGTGTGTTAAGGATGGCCTATTCATTTTTAACAACGAACTGTTTAGACAGACTGATGGAGTAGCAATGAGTTCCCCCTTAGGCCCCACTTTTGCTAATATATTTTTGGGCTTTCATGAACGGAATTGGCTAAGATTTTTTTTTTTTTTTTTTTTTTGTCCGACTCTAGGCATAGGCTTCACAGCCTGCTATCAAGCCCCAGCAGTCCTCCTACATACCATACACCTCTATTGTCCGGATAATTTTAAACCATTATTTTACCGCAGATATGTTGACGATAGGTTGCCATTTTTGAAAATAAGTGTCAAGCTAATAAATTTTTGGAGTATATTAATAAACAACATAATGATATAGAATTTACTATAGAAAGTGAAGTTAATGGTAAACTATTTTTTTTGGATTTAATGATATAAAAATGTAAAGGTAAACTAGAATTTAGTATTTTTCGTAAACCGATATTCTCAGGACTTGGTATTAGTTATTTTAGTTATTGTTGTCATAAATTCAAGATAAACGCCATCAAAATCTTGCTACATAGAGCTTATAATCTAACTTAAACCTATGACAGATTTCACAATGAAATAAAATTTTTAAAATCTTTTTCGTTAACGAATGGCTTTCCGACACATGTTTTTCATAATTTAGTCTGCAAATTTTTGAATATGAGGTACCAGCAAACGCCTGTTGTTCATACGGTCCCGAAACAATCTATGTTCTTTAGACTGCCCTGTTTAGGCGATGCTTCCTCGGAGATGAAACATCGCCTATGTAATTAATTATGTTCTTTCTACCCTCAGAGCGACTTTAAATTTGTATTTGTCAATAATTTTAGAATAGGTTCATTTTTTTAATTCAAGGACCGCCTGCCGACAGACCTAAGGTCATCTGTCATTTATAAGTTCACCTGCCCCAGTTGCCAGACGGGGTATATAGGCAGCACAGTGCGAGCCTATAAAATCAGGACAGATGAACACTTGGGCCAGTCGAGCAGGACCGGTCGCCCTCTGCTAGTCCCTCCTCACTCTGCAGTAAGGGAGCACTTGTTAGAGTGTGATGTGCCTCCGAAAAAAGATCATTTTACTATCTTAGATTCTTGTTGCAGTGCCGACATTAGGATTTTAGAGTCACTTTACATCAAGAAATATGCCCCCAGATTAAATACTAATACATCAGCCTGCCCATTGTACATAGCATAAATATGCAGTGTTTTAATATTTTTTTATAATATGTTCTCTATTTAGTGTTACACACTTTTCTTACTTTTCAGTAAACCTTGATAATGGCATAGTCTCTGTGCCGAAACGTTCGTACTACAAATAAAGATGCTGTTCGTTGCTGCTTTGGTCTTTCTCTTCTTGCGAAGATAAGTTAGTTTCGGTAGGTCACCTTTTCATGGCCAGTATTCAGCCTTACGTCAGCCTTCGCTAAGACAGGTTGAGAACGATGAAGGTGTAAATGTGATCCACTAATAGAGTGCAATACTTGCACCCTTCAAGTGGCCCAAGGACTGAGCCTTTGACTCTACCCTCGACCTTTGAACTATCATTCTCAATACAATTTCATTCAGTCTCGCCCAGCACTCAAGCCTTCCAGCAAGTTTTCAGATCGGAATAATAGTGTCAGGTGACCATGCTTTGTGACTTTCACCTTTGACCAATTGTTTTAAAAATGGGATCATTTTATCTTTGGCTAAACTTCAACTCTTCCAACAAAAATACATATCGAATCAGAAATGCTTGAGTTAAAAGGCCGACGATGACTTCGTCCCGTGCCCTTTACCTTTGACGAACTACTTTCGATAATAAATCGCTTCATTCTTTCCTATTTCTCAACTGTTCCCCAAAGGTAGTTTAAACCTGATAATATTATATGAGATGATCATCATATTTTTCCTCTCAGTTTCAGTCAGTTGTTGTACTGATGTACTACTCATTATTCCAAATTAGGTGGAGTTCCATCGAATAATTTTCCATAATGTTGCAACTAGACAGACAGATGAACAAAGAAATATAGTCAAACACATAACCACGTCTGATTATGTGCGTGGGTGTAATTAGCATTCAGACTTTTTTGTTCATTCTCATTTAAAGTTGACTACCGCAAGCTCTGTCCTGGAAGCAGATGTAGATAAGACTACGTTAAAGTGTTGGTTGCTAGATGAAAAGGTGAATCCCAGTTTAACTTTGTGGTGAATGGAGAACGACTTGTATCGGTGAGATAATTTAAGTATTTGGGTGTAGGAATACAAATAAGAGGTAAATGTGCAAAACACTTTTAAGTGGAAAGGAGAGTGGCACTGGAAAGGAAAGTGGCTGGTGCCATAAAGGCCTTAATAAGAATCTGCAGTCTTAGCGCGGCGGCTGCGAGTCTTGCATAAAGGAGTTTTAGTGTTTACATTAACATTCGGGTGCGAGACTATGGGTTGCATGAAAATGGAAAGAATGAGTAGTGAAAATGTAGCTCTTGAGGAATGTGTGTGGAGTGCGGGTAATGTATAGGATAATAGATGTTATTCGTGAAATCTGTGGAGTAAGGGTATATGTAAATGAGTTGGAAGGTTGGACGGGTGTGGAAGAAAAGGAGAAGGTAGACATACATGGTAAATGAGTGTGCGAGCTATAGAATATAACTAGGCTAGGAAAGTGAGAAGGGATAGAGCTGGATAGATGAAGTTTGTATGAAGGAGTGTATGACAAGTGTTTTACACATATTCTTTTTTATTTAGGCAGTCACTGAACTGACTCTGACTAACAGGTATATATGAGTCTATGTGTGGAAAGCTGTACCTACCAGATGCAGTCAGGAGTCCGAAGGCTTGTATGGGAAATGAATGTGTGTTTGACTCATTTCAGTGGACGTTGTGCTGATTGCCTCTCCCCCCATCATATTTCTTTCTTTTCCTGGCTTTCTGTACCCTGCCTTCCCCTACACACACACACACACACACACACACACACACACACACACACACACACACACACACACACACACACACACACACACACACACACACACACACACATTTATGCTGATAGATAGATAGATAGATATCCAGGAAGAAGCCTGTTTAAAGGGGTTGGTGCTGCTGTTATCAGTGACATGCAAATAAATGATATTGCCTGGCTATTTGTACGCACTGCCTGGTGCAAATTGCCTACGACAAGGACGACCAAAGGCTATTTCCACCCAGGCCAGACTCCCATAATTCAGTAGGCTCATCTGTTTAGCCTAGCATGACCTCGTTTCTGTGTAAGGACCACTAAAGCAAATTATACTTCGTCATTATTATTATTAATAGTAGAGATCTTTTACAATAAATGCCTATTAATATTTGGATTAAAAATGAATCGTGCGATTTACTTCTTTGAGGAATCATATCCATGCCTCTAATCTTGCAGTGTTGGCTATGGTAAAAACACTTAGTCACATCCTCTGCTACAGCTCGTCACCATTCTTTTCCACTGGGCTAAATCGTTCTCTCAAATTTACTACTTTCTCTCCCTTCTCGTCGCTTTCGATTTTCCTGTTCCCATCGTCCTTTCGTCTTTGCTTTTACTAGTTTGCTTTCAGAATAAGAAAGGGATGTAGTCTGGTAAACAGAGATCCTATTAAGTCTTTTGGCAATAGGGAACCCTCGGAGAGAGGAGTGACTTAGGAGGAAATTTCCTAATTTATTAACAGAAAGAAGGAGTAGAAATAAAGAAGGACACGAAAAGAAGTAGTGCGTCATGAGAGAAAATGTTGTTAATGATCATTTAGGTGCTTTTTCAAAGCTAAGCATCACTGAATACGAGGTCAGGCAATTGACAGACAAGTTTATGATTCACTTGGTTTATATCCCACTTCCTAATTGTTCCTGATATATAACTTTCTTCACTGTCATCACAACTACCACAGTTAATAGCTTATAATAAGTAATCACAGTAGTGTTTACCATTTAGGGATGGTGTATGTTCAGAATGGCCTCTCGCACTTCAGCAAACCCTCCCGCACTTTCACCTGCAACAGTCAGCGTTGTCAATCCCGTCTTTCCGCGAGTGCGAGCCCTGAGTTGGTCGACTCACGTTTCAATTCATCAATGATGAGGGAGAAAGAGTTTTCTGGGGAAATTTAGGACGATGCAGGCGGTGGGAGGTAGGAAGGAGACGGCCTTGGTGCTTCAGAAAGTATATAGAATGATTAGGTAGGAAGAACGAAGCAGTTGCTTACTCCAAAATCCTTAGTACACCTAGGAACTCTTAATATTCTCACAATTTATTTTACCACTTACCAACAGAATGAGTTAATCCACTGCAACATTGACTACACACACACACACACACACACACACACACACACACACACACACACACACACACACACACACACACAAGGAGGGAGAGAGAGAGAGAGAGAGAGAGAGAGAGAGAGAGAGAGGGGAATAATCACAACTTTTATTATCCATGCAAATGGAAGTGATAAGTTTCCTTACCATTGTTTTCGACACTACGGTAATATTTCCGCCGTTCTTGGAAAAAAGAATACATTAAATTTGTGTATTGGAAACTACAGGATGGTAGTACTGTAGAATGACAAGATGACATGACCCTGGAATTTCGGAATGTGTGGGTATAGGTTTTATCAGGCGGCGTTACTTAAAATACTGGCCTCTGTACACTGCAGGCATTAGGGGATAATCTGAAGACTGTCAACACATCGGTTCGTCAATTATTACCTATTAGTAAAATACCAATTTCAAATAGAATAATGACTGGATTAGCAGACCAATATATAATTAAAGAATGACTCAGCATGCATTATTTTCACCTTTAAGAGTTTTTCCTGACCAAAGAAACACATTGGAAAAAAAAATCTTGATTCACCGGTGGTTCAAAAATTACAATGCCGGACTAGGGAGGATGAGTTTCAGACACGCAGTTATTGCTGCAACAAATATTTAACACGAGTTATTTATGCATAGAAAATGAAATACAATTCATCCTTATCTCTCTTCATTTATTTGGTTTGAGAACAAATCAAGATTTAAAAATAATGTTACGTCCCCGTCCCACACTGCCACAGGCTCCAACAGCAGTAGATCAGTATAAGAAGGACATTGCCCAGTGAGCTGTTCTTCCAAGAGACAGCCTTACTGTGTACAGTACACAAGATCAGCTCAGGTGTGGTGAATAAACACTGACTTCTAAAGATCACTGTCTTTATTCTTCAAGTAATTACACTTAATGCTTGCCAGCTTCAGTTTAGAATAAACACTGGCTTCTAAAGTTCACTGTCTTTATTCTCCAAATAATTACACTTAATGCTTGCCAACTTCAGTTCACTATTCGCACAAGTACGAAGATACACAGTCTTTCTCACAAGTACCGAAAATATACAGTCTTCACTAACTACAATAACACTTGACTGTTTACCAACAACATATCACCATTTTCACAAGTACTGAAGATACACAGACTGCACTGACATTGAACTGCACTCAAACTGAACTGAAAACTGACTGAAACTGCTCTAGTCTCTTTCCCATCCTTTTTTAAACCGTGGACTACACAATTACCTATTTTTATCCCACCCCGTACTGTGCAAAAAATGAAAGAAAAAAGTTTTTTTTTTTTTTTTAGCTTGTTTATTATAAACTTGAAGATAAATATCTAGGACATTATCCGGTGAAAAAAAAAAAAAAATCTCTCTCCATCCTTGCTTAGGGCCATGCTTAAGTTTACGTAGGGAAGTAGTGAAAAACGAAAAAAAAAAAATGTTTATTATAAACTTGAAGATAAACATCCAGGGCAACATCTGGTGAAAAGAAAACAATCTCTCTCACTCCGTCTTTGCATAGTACCACGTGTAAGTTTGCTTAGGGATGGAGTAGTTAGCGGTGATGCACAGCCAGCACAGGCTGAGCTGTGGCTCGCAACTTGATATATATATATATATATATATATATATATATATATATATATATATATATATATATATATATATATATATATATATATATATATATATCCGGAATCTTGCTCTGTAAAATCCAGTCTGGTACATGGTCCCATATCTGCACTCCAGCACTACTAGGGACTGATAACTGCTCCTATCCTCCAATGACATTTGGCCAAGAATCTCCATTGCAGCACCCTTGAGGCTTGTAGCAAGCTGCACTGCCTTCTGCCTATCATCCCACCATTTTGATCTGCAAGCAACTCAAACTGCGCATGATAAGCTTCCCAAGATACTTTGCCATCAGATTCACGAGGGTTCTTTTTAATTGCACCCATTTATAGGCATGCAGTTCACTGGTTTTGGGCCTAAAAACTGGGGCATCATAATTAACTCCAGGACTTAAAACTTCTGCATTTTGATTGTTCAACCCTATAATGCTACCTTTAGATGCTTGGGATCCGTCAAGATTCATCATACACTGTCCATTCTTTTCATATGCTCCCTATACACTAGCCCGAGGCTCAGCAGAGTAATATTTCTCTACAGTCTCAATTTTCTCACTAATTATCTTCACATGGTGGACTACATACTTCAGTTGGCTATCTACATACTGTCTGCTCTCTGTCACTATTCCCTCACTAATCTTCAGCTAGTTGTCTACATGCTGTCTGCACTCCACCACATTATTGCTTACCTCATACTTCTGCTGCCGTAGTTCAGCTTATACATGCTCCTTCAAATATTGTTGTTCTTCATTCATTTCCCCCATGAAAGCATCTAGCTGTTCTCGCATCCTCAGCTGTAATTCCCTCTATTGCTCCAGCAGTGCTTCTTGCTACTGTTCATATAATTCTTTCTTTTCTTCATTCTGTGCCTGTAATTGTTCCTTGTTTCTGTCTTTCATTCTGTAATTGTAGTTGTACACTGTGTGCTTGTAATAGCTTCATAACGGCAGCCAGTGATGCCTCTTATTGTCCAGTTTGGCCTCTTGTCTGTACACCTTTTGCCACCATGTCGTAGGTTTGACTCTCTGCAGCAGTTTTCTAATGATCCACACTCCTGACACCACTGTTATGTCCCCAGTCCCACACTGCCACAGGCTCCAACTGCATTAATTCAGTGTAGGAAGGATGTTGCTCAGCGAATTGTTCTTCCTATGGTCAGCCTTATAGTGTACAAGAACAAGACCATCTCAGGCATTGTAAATAAACACTGGCTTCTTAATTTCAATGTCTTTATTTTCCTAATACACACAATGCTTGCCTACTACACTTCAATGATTTCACTAATGCCAGAGCTATACAATCTTCACTAACTGCACGTACACTTAATGCCTGCCAACTGCACTTCAATGTTTTCACAAGTACTCGTACCGGAGATATACAAACTGCACTGAAATGACTCGGAACTACACCCATATTGAACTGAAATTGACTAACTGTCTAGCCTCTTCCCCATCCGTATAATAGCTTCCTGTATTCTACAATGAGCCATCACTTATCCAGAGTTCTCTTGCATTCCTGAAGGAGCAATGGTTACAACAGTTACCAACTCAGACACATCCAAAACATGCCAGAGTTTACTTACACTGGATAACACTCTAAATTATTTAGCATGCAAACTGAGATGAAATTAAATAATTTATCAACCACATAAATAAAATAACATTATAGACAAAAGAACACAAACATTAATGTTCAACTTTCAAAATATCTCCTCTCACAAACAGCAGGCTAACTAGTAACCAAAAAAAAAAAAAAAAAAAAAAAATATCGAGATTCGTCAGGAATACTCCAACACTACCTAACTGGCATATCCCGATTCTCAACAATATATATATATATATATATATATATATATATATATATATATATATATATATATATATATATATATATATATATATATATATATATATATATATAGGTGGGCAGTACCGAGGTACAAAAGTACAGGGTTACATTACCGAGTTACAGTTCAAGTACCGGTTGCAGTAGTGACATTACTTTTCTCGTCATGTACCGAAATTGGTACGCTGGTACATTTTAAAACATAATTTGTCGATACTCGGTACCGGTACATTATATTTAACTATATTCACGCATCGTGTGCATAAAAAAAGGTGAGAAGGCCTACATGGCAGTGCTGCAGCCGACCCTGGCCATGTGGCTCAAGAAATTAAGAGATGAAGGAAAGCACTGATCTGACAGTGTGCTAGTCTCTAGTGAATGCAGTGACTGGAGGTATGGAAGGCAAGTTGGACCATCGTTTCGAGGACATTGACTACCTGCTTGCTGCTGCCTTTCATCCCCAGTTCAAGCTATTGTGGTTGGCGTGGTTACCTGCGTCTGCCTCTTACGACATTGAGAAAATGTGGAGGAGGATGGAGAAGAAGAAGGTGTCACTGCTGGAGGGCAAGCTAGAGGACGCGGAGAGCAGCACAACTGATGATGATGACGAGCAGGATGTCAAAGAAGAGTTTTTCGAACCCCTCTATGTAAAACTGGGGAAGAAAAGGGAGACTGGGATTAAGCTAGTAAAGGAATATTTAGAAAAACCCCAGAAACATAAAATCAACAAGGACTGCTTTCCTTGCAAGGTTTTCAGAGATTTATTTGTAACTTATAACACGCCAA